>NC_057716.1:2092077-2140170 GCF_004010195.1 Chiloscyllium plagiosum | reverse complement strand
GGGTGTTCTGTCCTTGTTACGGTTGGAGGGGTGGGGTCTGAGGGCGGATGTGCGGGATGTGGACGAGATGCGTTGGAGGGCATCTTTAACCACGTGGGAAGGGAAATTGCGGTCTCTAAAGAAGGAGGCCATCTGGTGTGTTCTGTGGTGGAACTGGTCCTCCTGGGAGCAGATACGGCGGAGGTGGAGGAATTGGGAATACGGGATGGCATTTTTGCAAGAGGTAGGGTGGGAAGAGGTGTAATCCAGGTAGCTGTGGAAGTCAGTGGGTTTGTAAAAAATGTCAGTGTCAATCCAGAATCTGGTTTCCAGCATCTGCAGTCATTGTTTTTACCCTGTCATATTTGGAGTCAGGAAGATGGTGGTGGAGTAAGATGCTGCTGCCAGATCTCTTCCACTCTGCCCTTTTTCTTCTTTTTCTCTCCCTCTTTCCTTGGCCTCAGACACCTGGGCCAGCCTCTACAGCGGGGTTGGCAGAGGCTGGGAGTGGGGATGCCAGCAACCAGAGGCCCAGTGCAGAGTGGGAGAAGTGGCCTGATGTGGGAGCGGGGATAGTGGCCCAGCGCAGAGCATGGCAGCAGCCAGCAGTCAGACCATGTGAAGGCCCCCTTTACTGGTTTGCTGCAGAGATCCCTTGGAGAGACTGTGATGTTTGTCTTTGTAACTTGGCTTCTTGTTTTTATTCTGATCTACTGTCATACTGTGTATTGCTATAATGTATCTCCTTTTCTTAATTTCTCTATTCGGTAGCTAAGGGTTGTACCTACGTACATTTGTACCTAAGATGGCGCTGTAAGGAGCGACTTAGAAACTTTGTATTGTACTCATTTGAGTACATGTAACAATAAAGCTAATTCAATTCAAATGAAGCAAAAAAAGTGCTTCTTTGAAAATTATGTTTTCTATGTAGTTTTCTTTGCTGATGTGCATATTTCAAGATTAAATGTCATTAGCATTGTTTATCAGATCAAAAATGATTTAGTCTTGAGCATGGAAAATATTTGCATTCTGAATGGTTAGCAACATCCTGTTCAATTATGTTAAGTAAAGATTTGGGGTGTAGTGGCAGAGGAAAATGTATTGCTCAACATATGACATTTATCACTCATTATTTCAGTCTTGTAGATTTCAATTACTCTTGTTGACTGCTCTTTCCTCAGGCAAGGTACAGGAAATGATGGTTAGCATTTGAACGTGCTGTTATTTTTAAGTGCTGTAAATTTGATAAAGCTATGCTAAAAGATACAAAACTACTTTTTAAGTTGTCACATTTTCGCATAGTTGCAGTTGGGGTCATAAAATACATTTTTTGATATGTTTTCTTCTTGAAGTATTTAATAGACCTCCTAAGAGCTGTTGAATTTCATTTTCCCAATCAGCAATGATTAACTTTAGGATCTTCTTTTGAACAATTTGACTTGCCTTTCAGATGCAAAGCTACTGTTTAAACATCCAGGATGTCTGGGATATGATGCATGTGTGCCAGTTTTATTCTTTAGCCACTAAATAGTTTTGGGTCCTGGGGAAGGAAGCTGAACATTGCCCACAGGCTGCTGAGTGTTCATAACAGGAAACCTGTCAAAAAGATACTCTGTCACGTGGAGAGATGCAGGACTGTACTCCACCTCCAAAATTGCATACCAGTGCTGCAAGAAGTTCAATGAAATGATTTTGAGTGGGCAAGGTAATATATTAGTCACTTTTCCCTTGAATTCTAGCACTCTTCACTTCATAAAAGGAAAAGGGCATGACTTCACAATCTTGTCTCATATGGCTATCCATCTGCTTTAACTTATCTTAATAGCAATTATTTGACAAGCAACTCAACCCCCCTTTTCTCCATGTCAAATGAATGTTGTTATATCATCTTTCAGCTGTTCTGTGACACTTGGTGCACACTTTTTTTTAAACAGATGGCCTTTAATTAATTTATTAAATATTGACAAAAACTGGTCCCCCATGGTTAGCTGATACAGAAGATTAAGTCACAATGGATCCAGCATGAGTTGGCAAGTTGAATACAAAATTGGCTTGGGCAAAGAAGACAGAAGGTAGTCGTGGAGGGGGGTTTTTCAACTGTGACTAGTGTTCTGCAAGGATCAGTGCCGAGATCTCTCTTACCTAAAGGATTTGAATAAAAATGTCGGTGGTCGGCTGATAGGTTTGCAGACAATTGAAAAATTGGTGGAGCTGTGAATAGTGAGAAAGGTTATAAAATGATACAGCAGGATACAGATCAGTGAAAAAGCTGGGCGGAGAAATGGCAGATAAAATTTTAATCTGGACAACCGGGAGGTGATTCATTTTAGGATGTCAAATGCAAGAGGAAAGTATACAGTAAATGGCAGAACACTTAGGAGCACTGATGTACAGAGGGATCTTGGGGTTCATAGTTCCCTGAAAATGGCCACGCAAGTGGATAAGGTGGTAAAAAAGGCAGACAGCACACTTGCCTCCATCAGTTGGGGCATTGAGGAAAGAATCACGGAAACAGACCCTTCAGTCCAACCCAGTCCACGCTGACCATATTCCCCAAATAACCTACTCACACCTGCCTGTGTTTGGCCTGTATCCCTCCAAATCTTTCTTATTGACGCACCTATTCAAAAGTCTTCTAAATGTTGTACCTATAACTACGACCATCACTTCCTCTTGCAGTTCATTCCATACACTATCTGCTCTATTTAAAAATAAAGTTGCCCCTCGTGTCCTTTTCCAATCTTCATCATCTCACCTTAAAAATATGCCCCTAGTTTTGAACACCCCAACCTTAGGGAAAAGACCTTTGCTCTTCCCTTTATCTGTTACCCCTCATGCTTTTATAAATTTCTAAGGTCACCCCTCAACCTCCTACACTAGAGTGAAAAAAAGTCTCATTCTCTCCAGCCTATTCTTAAACTTAAATTCTCTGTTCCCAACAGCACCCTGTTAAATCTTTACTGAACCCTCTCCACTTCAATAATATCCTTCCTACAACAGTACTTGAGAAGAAATGCCATCAATGCCCTGAACAATCCAAACTCCTATAGTCAAAAGGTCTGAGGAATGAAGGCAAGCATGTCAAACAGCACCTTACACCTTGTCTACATGAAGTAGACCCTTCGGTCCAACCCGTCCATGCCGACCAGATATCCCAACCCAATCTAGTCCCACCTGCCAGCACCCAGCCCATATCCCTCCAAACCCTTCCTATTCATATACCCATCCAAATGCCTCTTAAATGTTGTAATTGTGCCAGTCTCCACCACATCCTCTGGCAGTTCATTCCATACACGTATCACCCTCTGCGTGAAAAAGTTGCCCCTTAGGTCTCTCTTATATCTTTCCCTTCTCACCCTAAACCTATGCCTTCTAGTTCTGGACTCCCCGACCCCAGGGAAAAGACTTTGCCTATTTACCCTATCCATGCCCCTCATAATTTTGTAAACCTCTATAAAGGTCACCCCTCAGCCTCCGCGCTCCAGGGGAAACAGCCCTAGCCTGTTCAGCCTCTCCCTGTAGCCCAAATCCTCCAACCCTGGCAACATCCTTATTAATCTTTTCTGAACCCTTTCAAGTTTCACAACATCTTTCCAATAGGAAGGAGACCAGAATTGTACGCAATATTCCAACAGTGGCCTAACCAATGTCCTGTACAGCCGCAACATGACCTCCCAACTCCTGTACTCAATACTCTGACCAATAAAGGAAAGCATACCAAACACCTTCTTCATTATCCTATCTACCTGTGACTCCACTTTCAAGGAGCTATGAAACTGCACTCCACGGTCTCTTTGTTCAGCAACACTCCCTAGGACCTTACCATTAAGTGTATAAGTCCTGCCAAGATTTGCTTTCCCAAAATGCAGCACCTCGCATTTATCGGAATTAAACTTCATCTGCCACTTCTCAGCTCATTGGCCCATCTGGTCCAGATCCTGTTGTAATCAGAGGTAACCCTCTTCGCTGTCCACGACACATCCAATTTTGGTGAGTTCTGCAAACTTACCAACTTTACCTCCTATGCTCGCATCCAAATCATTTATGTAAATGACAAAATGTAGTGGGCCCAGCACCGATCCTTGTGGCACTCCACTGGTCACAGGCCTCCAGTCTGAAAAACAACCCTCCACCACCACCCTCTGTCTTCTACCATTGAGCCAGTTCTGTATCCAAATGGCTACTTCTCCCTGTATTCCACGAGATCTAACCTTGCTAATCAGTCTCCCATGGGAATCTTGTCGAACGCTTTACTGAAGTCCGTATAGATCACATCTACTGCTCTGCCCTCATCAATCCTCTTTGTTACTTCTTCAAAAACCTCAATCAACTTCGTGAGACATGATTTCCCACGCACAAAGCCATGTTGACTATCCCGAATCAGTCCTTGCCTTTCCAAATACATGTAAATCCTGTCCCTCAGGATTGCCCACCACCGAGGTCAGGCTCACCGATCTATAGTTCCCTGGCTTGTCTTTACCACCCTTCTTAAACAGTGGCACCATGTTTGCCAACCTCCAGTCTTCTGGCACCTCACCTGTGCCTATCGATGATACAAATATCTCAGCAAGAGGCCCAGCAATCACTTCTCTAGTTTCCCACAGATGTAAACATATGTTCTCTCTCTTCTACAACATTACTCAGAGCCCTATCACTAATTGTATAAGTCCTGCTGAAATAACTGTGCAGAAGCTGATATCCCATCACCAAGTCACCCTTTATTTACTTGGGGCCAGCCAGCTCAGAGTCAGTCACTTGAAGAGGGGAGATTCTAATTTCCTAGTTATATTTTTCATTTTTTTGTATATTTTCCCCAGCATCCATGTTGTGTGTGAGACACAGTGAAAGACAACAGGTGTATAAATCTTTATTCATCTCCTAGTTAGATTGTTCAGCCAGGGCATTCATGATTGTGATTGTTAATCTGGGCCAATGACCGCTAGTCAACAAGGTCAACCTGGTTCTAATTACTACATCCCTCCATGCCCTCAGTCCAGACATGTAGGCCTGGTGTTTTGCTTGTAGCTTTTCCTGCCACATTTTCATCCTAAGTCTGGCTCCTCTGAGCCAGACTCTGACACTGGTATTAGTATTGGACTATAGCTCACCTCTTACATCCTGAGTATCTTCAGAGAATTTCCTCCTCCTCTTCCAACAATAATGGTATCAAGGCTGCATCTATCTTGGACTGAGATTTGTTTGATAGTGAACAGAGGGGGAGCCTCTGACTGTTCTGAGGGGCCAGATATGTTTTGCTCCTGGCCCATTTGCAAGGTAGTAACTTTGAACAAACAAGTGCAGCACCTGAAAGCTATCACTTACAAAGTTCGGGTAAGGGAAGAACCTGACTTCGCATCAACCTTGACTTGTACCCATACTGAGCTACTTCCATGGTTCTGGCACTAAACTTCATCCCCTGAATTAAATGGGCTCTCTTGCTTAGAGGAAGCATATAGCCTACATTGACATTCCTGCTGCTGTTTCTCACCCACACCCAGATTTAACCTGGTGCAGAGTTTTCTCTCCATCAGCAACTCTGCTGGAGCTCTCCCTGGTGTTGCGTGTGGCATGATTGTATAATCAAACAGAAACCAAGACAATTTGGTATCAATTGACACGGTAGGCTACTTCTTTAAACCTACCTTTAATGTTTGGACCACTCTTTTCACTAGACTATTGGACGATGGATGGGGTGCAGAGTTGTCCTTATTTCCTAAAGCCAAATAGCATTCGGCATATATTGAAATTACCTGCTGCTAGATGACATCCTATTGTCTGTGACCAATACGTCTGTTGGGTCCATATATCACAAATCATGCTCACAGCTTCTCCATCATCCGAGTTTGCGAGATGAACTTTATGCACGTCTAACTACTTGGAATCGGAGTCCGGGATGACCAGGAACACCGAGCCAATGAATGGACCAGCTTACCCCAGCTCCAACGTTCTTCAGGCATGTCCTGTATTCCCCCCATCGCCACGGAAGTAACTGCACAGAGGCCAATATCGTTTCACCCTTTATTTACTTGTGCAGAGTACACTGGCTGTAGCCAGCCGGCTTGGAGTTACTTACCTGAACTGAGGAGATTCTGATTTTTATTTTATTAAAACAGTACAAAATCGTTAGCAATAAACAGAAAGCAGTAGTTCACAAAAACTGCAAAGCCAAACCTCAAACCCCACCATTCAACCAGTTTTCAGGGAGAGGACAAACCTCTAATCCCACTTCCATTCATCACAAAGATAACAGTAACAAACACAGGCAAGACAATGCAATCAAATCACAAACAGTGCACAGAATACAGACCCAATATAGCTATATTAAAAAAAAGACACCTGAAACCCCTCTCCATACTATCAAGACCTCCTTGACTAGCCTTCCTGTAGGACAGTCAGTCAGTCATCGCCCTTCCGGTCTCTGGCCACCCTGTGTACTGACTGACTCTCCCCAGCCCACTTTCCCCTGGGACTATTGTCGGCCACCGGCTCCCGGTCACCCCACGTACTGATCAAACCACCCCCGATCTGCTTTCCTGCTGTCAGCCTTCCAGCACCCGGCCACCCCGCGTACTTATTGACCCTTTCCCCTGGCCAGCTTTCCTATAGACCGGCCATTGGCTGTCCGGCTCCCAGCCTCCCTGCGTACTGACCAGTCCATCCCCGGTAGGCCTTCCTACGGGCTGCGTCAGCCACCTGGCTCAGGCTCCCCGCGTACCAACCGCCCTGCCCTTTCCCAGCTTTTCTGCAAGGACACTATCAGTTGCCTGGCACCACCCGCTCCATGTACAGATAAGCATGCTGGGAGGAGCCTTCCTCCAGGCTGGTCATTGACCCTCTGGCCCCCAGCCAGCTCACGTACTGGCTGCCCCTCCCTTGACCAGCTTTCTTATGACCACACTAATCAGCTGCCTAGCCCCCAGCCACCCTGTGTATTAGCAGACCCACCCCCGCCCCACTTTCCCATAGGCTGGTCATCTACCCTCCAGCTCCCTCTAGTCCACTCTGATCCATACAAACAAAATTATAGAACCCACATAATACAGTAACAGAATTCACAAAATCCTCAATATAGTTTCTAGTACAAAGGCAGAATCCACATCCAAACTCCAGGATGTAGCAAATGCTCACATCCCAGTGTATACACAGGTTTCAGTCTCCATAAAGGCCTGGCCTTCCAGGGAGAACTAGGCCCACTCTCAGAAACAGTACATTGTGAAGCTGCAGTTAATCCACAGGGGTTTGGTCCAGTACCAAAGGCAGAGTTGTCTCTCAAAAGGCAGAGTCCATACCACACACACAGATATCCAGTCTTCACAGGCCTTGACCACCCAAAGGACCAGGCCCACTCACAAGAACACAGTACAATGTAAAGGTGCAGTTAACTCTCAGGGGTTTGGTCCACCCAAGAATGCAGAGTCCACTCCAGAATTCAGCAATTGCTCACCTCCCAGCACATGCACAGGTGTTCAGTTGTTACAGCGGCCTCCTTACCCACAAAGGACCAGGCCTCTCCATATAGGGCCAGCTCATCTGGAAAGATGTATTTTCTCACAAGGCCTCAGTCCAAACACCAAAAAAGTTTAAAAATTCCAAAGAGAGAAAACCAGAGTGCAAGGGCTAAGCCCTACCACAAAATCAGCATAGTTCTTTTCTCAAAAAAAATGCACAGGCTGTAACCAGCCAATGAAACAACAGTTCCTTAATGAGAACTGAGTTACCCCTGAAAGACTGTGTAAATCAGGCAGTTTAAAAATCAGTCAAAAAAGGAATACCAGGTAACAAAGTGACTAATTAATTCAGCAAATACAGGAATCAGGTTTCCCCCAAAAAGAGCAGAAACCAACTGCAGCAGTGACACAGTGTGCCCAGCCAGCACAGAGTCAGTCCCCTAGACTGAGGGGATTCTAAATCTCTTGTTTATATGTTTTATAAGCTATATTGGGTCTGTGTTCTATGTATTGTTACTGATTTGATTGCACGGTTTGTTACTGTTATCTTTGTGATGAATGGAAGTAGGATTTGAGCTTTGTCCTCATCTCCCTGAAAACTGTTTGAACAATGGGGTTTGGCTTTGCTGTCCTTTCGCCTGTATATAGTGGGGTTTTTTTGTGAACTGCTGCTTGCTGTTTATTGTTAACTGTATTTTGTACTGTTAAATAAAGAGATCAAAATCCTGTTTACATTTTTATTTTAAACAATAAAATTTACAAAACAAAAAGTTAGATGTTAACAGCTGTATACAAAGAAACAGCAATTTTACAAGGGCATCAAGCAACAAAGCCAGGGCCCAAACCCTACCATTCAACCAGTTTTCAGGGAAGTGAGGACAAACCTCAAATCCAAGTTTCAAACATCACAAAACAGTAACAATGACAAGTACATATATAACAGTCCAATTAGATTAAAAAGCCGTACATAAAATATAGACCCCTTCCCAGCAAACCACCCGTCCCTCCCCCTTCCGCCTCTCGGTCCGACCTGACACCTTCCCACCACCACTAGGACAACCTGTCCTGTTGCCCCAACCCTCCCAGGTCGGCAGCGATCAGGATGGCCTGCCCACCTTCTAGCTTCCCTAACCGTTCCTCACATCTTCTAGCGACCTGAGACAGCTCGCCCTGATGCCTGCCCAGGGTGACAGTGCTGAGGCTGGCCTTCCGACTCTTGATCTGCCCTTACCTACCCTGATGCACCATCTGGTCTGTGGACTGCCCTGACACACCTTTAGCTGCCTCAAGGACAGCCCATCCCCTTCACTGGGACGATGGTACACAGGGCAGCCCACAGGCTTTCTGGATCTCAGCCTGCCCCTACACACCTTCTGGCTGTCTGCCACTCTGACACCTCCCGACCACCTCTAGGACAGCCTGTCTCGATTACCCCTTCTCAGGACGACAGCACTCAGAACAGCCTATCCACCTTCTGGCTCTCACGGCCACCGGCATCGGGGTAACCCACCCATCCTCCCGCTCTCAGGACATCCTACCAACCTTCTGGTTCACATGATGGCCTACCCACCCTCCAGCTCTCAGGGTAACAGCATTCAGGATGACCTATGACCCTCCCAGCTCACATCAAGGCCTGCCACACCCAGGGACACAGAAGACAGTGCAGGTGATAGACTCAACAAGCAATGTCAATAAAGAGTCCTTTCTGGTACGGAATCCATTACCATGAACAATTGTTATCTTCAAAATGTAGAGTCCATTCCCAGAATGAGAGTCCACTCCAGTATACAAAATGCATTGTCAGAAATGGAGTCCACTCCAAACTGCAGAGTCCATTGCTAAAAATCAGAGTCCACAACTGAGGGCAGAGTCCACTCCTGAAGTCAGCAAATGCATACCCCACAGTACGCAGGTGTTCACTCTCCATAGAGTCCTGGTCTATCCTTGAAGAACCAGGCTCATTCACAAGAACACAACACATTGTAAAGGTGCAGTTAACTCATAGGGGTGTGGTTCACTCCCGACAGCAGGGTCCTCTGCCAAACTCCAGCATCCAGCAAGTGCTCACCTCCCAGCATACACACACAGATATTTCGTCTTTACAGAGGCCCAGTCTCAGAGCTAGGCGTTCCCACAGGAACAGCTCATCTGGTAAGATGTATTTTCTCATAAGGACTCAGTCCAAACACCAAAAACAGTAAAGACACATACAAAAAAAAACAAAGAAAATTAGAGTCCAAGGGCTAAGTCCTGCCACAAAATCAACATTGGCATTTTCTCAAAGGACAAGAGGAAAGAGTAACACACAGACTCTAACCAGCCAGTGAAATAACAATCCCCTAATGAGAACTGAGTTACACCTGAAACACATTGATTGTGTAGATCAGGCAGTTTAGATATCAGTCCTCACTAAAAAAAGGAATACCAGTTAACAAACTGGCTATATAATTCAGCTAGTTCAGGAATCAGGTTTCCCCCTAAGAAAAGCAGAAACCAACAGCAACAGTAACACAGTGACTATGGTCTAGCCAGTCAGTCCCCTAGACTGAGGGGATTCTAAATCTCTTGGTTATAATTTTAATAGCTGTGTTCTGTGCACTGTTCTGCCTGTGATTGTTACTGTTATCTTTGTATGAATGGAAGTGGGATTTGAGGTTTTTCTTCATTTCCCTGAAAACTGGTTGAGATGGGGTTTGGTTTTGCTGCCCTTTCCTCTCTATATAGTGTTTTTTTTGTGAACTACTTTGTTTATTATCAACTGTATTTTGTATTGTTCAGTTAAAAAAAACCTCTTGTTTATATCTGTAAGCCAGGGCTTTCCTGATTGGGGTTGTTAATCTGGGCCAATCAATCACCTCATAGTCAATGAGGTCAACCTGGTTCTAATCACTAGATCTGCCCTTGTTTGTTTTACCATAACAAAATACCTTGCATTTATCCAAATTAAACTCCATCTGCTTGTCCTCAGCCTATTGACTCAATTGATCAAGATCTCTTTGTAATCTTAGAGAACCTTCTTCACTGTACTTTTGCATTTAAAATTATTCAGGGATTTCTCATCCTGGATTGTAGCAACATTCTTGGCATAGAGCTTTAATAATTCTTTTATATATTTCAAACTTCTTCCAAAACTCTGTAAAATACATTTTCTTAAACAAGTATTGATATAACCTTCCCAGTTGTAGACAGCGAAGGGTTGGTGTACTTTCCCTCTCTACTTGTGATGATTTTTGCCTTTTTATTCTGATGAAATGGCATGTTTGCACTCTTCCTACATTAAAAAATTTCTGATATTTTAAATGAAAATTTCCCTACCTCTGAAATGCTTTACTGGACTTTAATCTTCTTCCACAGTAGACTTAAATTTTCGTAAACATGTATCCAATACTCAGAGCCTTAGAACCAACTGAATTCTGTTTATTGTAGAACTAAAGGTCAAGTTCCCACAAGACTTATAAGATCCAGAGGTTGGCAAAGTCACATTGTAGCTGTATAATATTTTAGCATATTTAAAGTACTATGTGCAGTTCTAGTCACCACACTAGAGGAAAGGTGTGAAAGCTTTGAAAGGGTACAAAAGAAATTTACCAAGATGTTGGTGAAAGTGAGGACTGCAGATGCTGGAACTTATAGTCAAGGATGGAGTGGTGCTGGAAAAGCACAGCAGGTCCAGCAGCATCCGAGGAGCAGGAAAATCGACGTTTCGGACAGGAGCCCCAGATTCCTGATGAAGGGCTCCTGCCCTCAGATGCTGCCTGACCTGCTGTGCTTTTCCAGCACCACTCTAATCTTAACAATGTTGCCTGACTTGGAGTGTATTAGCAACAAGAAGAGGGTGGACAAACTTGGATTGTTCTCGCTATAGTGTCAGGAGTGAGGAGCAACCTGATAGAAGTATATTAAATTAGGAGAGGCATGGGTAGGGTGGATAGTCAGAATCTTTTCCCCAGGGTAGAATGATTATATACTAGGGGGAAAGTTTGAAGGCGATTTGTGAGGCAAGCTTTTTTTCCAGAGTGTTAGGTGCCTGGGTCGCACTGGCAGGGGTGGTGGTGAATCAAATACAGTACCAACCTTTATGAGACATTTAGACAGAAATATGAACAGGCAGGGAATAGAGGGAGAAGGACCATGTACAGGCAGCTGGGATTAGTTTAGAATGGCATCATGAACAATGCAGACATAGTGGGTGGAAGGGGGTCTGCTCTTGTGCTGTATTTTTCTGTGTTCTATGTTCTATGTCCAGTATATGCTACACAATGCCATAAGATGTATATTATTAAAAAAGACATATCCAAACTGAAACCACTCATGCCCTCTGGTGTGAAGATGATGGAGCTCCTTAGCTCCCATGCTCTTAATGTGAAGATAGACAAATCGGGGTCATTTGTTCAGTTATTTACCTGACTTTGGTATCGTTATAATTAAGGTGATGTTTCAGTGTTCTTCGAATTTACATGAGAAATTATCAGGACCAAGACAGTGCCTCTAATGCCATAAAAAAAATGCAATTCTGGTAATTTGGGAGAGAAAAAGTAATAGTCTGCATATCAGCTTCCAGACCATGGTAGCTGTAATATGTGCTGTTATTTTTCAGGGTCTGCTCTAACTCTATTAGATCACCTATTAAGTCAATCAGTCAGAGATGCAGGATACAATGGCAATAACTGGAATCAACTTGCTGGTACTGTTATTTCTGAATGGGAACAGCACCATACCAGTAAAATGTAGAAAGGTAGGCAACACTACCTAGAAGCAAACTCCAGAGATGCAGCCAGTTGTATATTTCTCCCAGAAGTGAACTGTTGTGTGAGGCAGCCCATCACAGTCCTATGAACCTTTCCTAAAACATGAGTAGTCCGCTACCTCTGATTTTATTTTTGATTTATGATTGTCAAATGTACCGAGATGTGGTGGAAAGTATTATTTTGCATGCTCACCAGACAAATTATATATCAGGGTAATAGAACAGAATGCAGAATATAGTGTTACAGCTACAGAGAAGGTGCAGAGAAAGGTCAACTCTAATATATGAAAGGTCTGTTCATAAGAGTGATAACAGTGTTGGTATGTGTTTTCAAACTTTGGTTATTTCTGCCCATTGGAAGAGAGTGGAAGAGAGTATAACCGGTGTGGGAGAGGTCTTTGATTCTGTTGCCTGCTTTCCCTAGGCACTGGGAAATATGAGTGAGGTTAATGGAAGGAAGGCTGGTTATCATGATGGACTGGGCTGCATTCCCAACTCTCTAATTTCTTGCAGTCTTGGGCAGAGCAGTTGCCATACCAAGCTGTGATGCATCTGGAAAGGTACTTTCTATGGTACATCTATAAAAATTTTTAAGAGTCATTGTTGACAAGCCAAATTTCCTTAACCTTCTGAGGAAATAGAGGCATTGGTGTGCTTTCTTGACTGTAGCATCGAGCTGCATGGACCAGGACAGATCATTGATCCTCAGAGCTTGAAGTTCTTGAGCACCTCCATTTTAGCATCATTGATACTGATGGGGATGTTCTCCACTCTGCTTCCTAAAATCTATGGAAGGTGAAATATGGGAAGGGCCAGAGGGCACAGCAGAATTTGGAACCGTGATTTAGGGGCTGGTACCCAGTGGTAAAGACTCCAGTTTTCTGTCAAAATACTATTTTTTCCATTGCACGTGAATATTAGATCAAAACACTGGAGAAATTTAGAATTTGTTTTGTACATTATTGACAAATATTTTAAAACATTCTTCTTGTAGTCTTGTTATTGTCTTTGAGAGCGTTATTGTAGTCAGATGGTACATAGTGGATAATGGTACATTTAAAAAGTCAATTTTAATTGATAATTATTTTGTAGAACAGAAATAGGACTTTTATTTAGTTATTGCCAGTGTAGTTCCCATAACCTTTATGTATTGAGCAAAACTGTTAACTCAGAAGTCAATGTGGCATTCTGCCAATCAGAACAAGTTCATTTGTTAACTATGCACAACATTATAATCTCAAGTTAAACCTTTTTATGCTGCAGTATATCTGAATGTAATATTAGCAATTTGGGAGAGCTGTGTTTTGTGCCAGCAGCAAAGAAGTTCTTTAATAGAACAGAATGTTTTAATCTAGATAGACAGTGAAGGATAAAATTGGTGCCAAGCCTTAAAAGACATGCAATATGAAAATGCATATCCTGACACAATGGCCACAATTTTATGCTGCTCCAATAATAGGAGTGCATGAGTTTTCCCTGTTAGTGCACACCACCTGTATAGCATTAGTATGCAGTTGTACATATGCAGCATACATCTTGTGGTGCAGTGATAGCATCCATAACTCTGAATCTGGAGGCCCAGATAAAAGATCCACCTACTCCACACATGTATAATAAAACATCTAAATTGGTTGATTAAAAATACTTATAAAAGAGAAAAAAGGATGATCTGGTACTGTGAAGAAACAAAAGAAAGTGTACATTGATAACAGAGAATAGACGTTCATTGTGTTTCTCTGAACCTTACTTCAGACTGTTCAACAGATCATAATATAAAGGGCTTTTGTGACACGTTGGCAGTGTCCCTACCTTTGAGCCAGGAGGCATAGGTTCAAGTCCCACATTCTCCAGAAGTGTTTAGTAACATCTCAGAACTGGCGCAAGGATGAATGAGGTCAGAAGGATTAATGAAATGCAGTCATCATTAGTATGAAAACTAGAAGAAATATAAACGAGTTATCATTATTTAATGTTTCGACGTGCTTCATAATTTGAATATCTCTATTAAATCTCCATTTAACCTGCTCTGTTCAAAGAATAATGAGTCCACTTGCTTCAATCTCTATCACAATTGAAGTCTTTATTTCTGGCTGAGAAAATATCCTGGCCCCTGCAGTCAACTGCATTAGCTTTCAAAAAGGAAGGTAGTTCAGCCAATTATTAAGCAGCAGTGCTGTGGTGGCCCATCAGCATCAGGGAGGTCAACTTTCATTACGTGGCCAAAGTGTCAACCTCTAAAAATATTCAACCCACTGAGAAGTTAAATTCGAAAATCTTCCACCGTGTTTTATTTGCCTGTCATTGCATTTTTGCTAAAATTTGTGAAGATGGGAATTTCACCTAATTGGTCTGTAAATTTTGAATGAAAGTTGGGGAAATTTCTGCCTCCTCCTTATCTCCACCTACTCATCCAGTTATCTGTTTAAAAAAACTTTTAACGTGAGCTTTGGATTTCTGCAATGGCCCTAGACTTAATTTAAAAATTAAAATGACCAAGAATAATTGCTGTAAGTGACATTATAATTAGTTCAGGGTTTTTTTAAAACCAAGTTTGGTCCGTCTGGATATAACTTTAGAGCAAGACACATTTGTGTGGGAGACTGTTTTGCTTGTAAGTGCTTGTCAATTCAACTCCTCCCACTCATTTGCAATATGGAAGTCTGATTTGGAAATTTCCAGTGAAGGCAGAAAATTTTGGCGTTAAATTTTATGACTTCATCTCCAGAGCTGAATATATTGTTTACCATTCACTTAACTGTGGAGATTTGGATGCACAGAATCTAAAAAGACAATGTTGTGAATGATGGTGGTATTATTGTTACTGATAGTATTGTGATGATGGACGTGATCCAACAATTTACTGCACTACTTAGTGTATGGTAAAATTGAACTTACAATGTAAGCTAGGAGCATAATCAATAAAGCAAGTTGAGTGATCTGCCATTTCATTGGAATGGAGTCAAAAGTGAAAAACGTAGGTGTCCCGGACAAAACAAACATAAAGTGAACCTGAGGGCAGATCGAGGAGAAATCAAAAATGTTGTGGATTGAGGGGAGCTAGGAAGGGGCAGGGAGGTGGCCAGTAGAGCCAGTTGAATGGTTAGCAGAGAATGTGGAACCTGGTCATTTTGTGGGCCAAAATTGGGATCTGGGCCCCATGTAACTCAAGGATGTGAAGATGAAAACCATGCCTGGAGAAGCAACCAGAATAGGAGAGTTTAAAGGTTGTGGTAATATGTGGAAATTGAAGCTCAATCAAGGGAATTGTTGAGCAAACAGACCATTGCTGAAGTATCATGGCAAATGGAGGTGAAGAGCTTGGCAGCTGGGAGTTTAAAAGTATAATTTATTAAGTATTTTCAAGCAGAATATTCTTTTTAGATTGGATTACTTCTAATCTAAAAAGAATATTCTGCTTGAAAATTTATTAAGTATTTTCAAGCAGAATATTCTCTAGGTGTGATCTCACAAGCAGTAGGCTTGAAAGAGTTTTGGGAGACCCAGTGGTCGGATATAAGGAAGTGTTTGGAGATAATCCAGTCAGTGATTAGGACAATAGAGGTGGAAAAACCTTAGGTGATGGTAGTGTTGAAGAGGATAGTCATGCATATGGGTAAGAGAGGTTTTATGGAAGCGGGAGTTGAGGAAGTCCATAAATTCAGGAAAAATGGAAAGAGGAAATAACATTAACATTTACTCCTCTGCAATTTTGCTGAAGGAGTAAATGTAATTACAGATGCTCGTGCTGCAACTTTAGGTTCAAAATAAGGAAGAATTGTCCAGTGGCACAGTTTCAAAGTATTAACAAACAATTTCAGTTATTTGTTAGTTGTTTTCCATTGGTTCTTGCTTTGATTGTAGAAGTATTCAAAGTTGTTTAAAGTTGCTTAAGTATACAGCGTCTTTGTGTGGCATTTGCTGAAGAACTTTGTCCTAATTTCAAGGATTCTGCACATGCTGCTTGCTCCGAGACTTGAGGTTGTATACATCCCCTTTGGATTACTGCAAGAAAAGAGAACAACAAATACTTCACAGAGCAGAATATGTTGTTCGAAGAAGGTAGAGAGAGAGAAGAGAGGAGGCTATATCCTCGAAGCATGTTCAGCGACAATTCTCCAAGGTGAATTTTTGAGAAGCATTGCCAGACATCTCTGCATTGCTAAGGGGGTTACTGAAATTTGCCACCTGCTAAACCAGTAGCTGCAATGCCAGAGAATAACGAAGAGAGCAATTTGTGTCTATGAAGGTGACTTTGCTCATGAACTTGTATACCTGGAGCGTTCAAGGTTGGAGCAGCCGATAATTACAACATCTCTCCATTTGCCATCCATTGATATATTAAGAAGGTCCTAAGTCTCCATGTTTCAAGCTGCTGAACATATTTTGTTCTTTCTTTGTAGAGAAAACTCTGGAACAAACATATGCATTTGTAAGGATTTCAGGCCTTCTCAAGATGCAAGGAGTCATTAATTGAACACACATCTGTTTACAAGCACTGCATGTCAATTTTGTGATGTACTATAACCAAAAGAAATTCCCCTAACTTAACATCAGTATATCATGCAGTTCAGTATACAATATCTCAGCAGTAATTATTCTAAGCAGTCTATTTTCCATCACCATGACAAATGAAGGTGGCTCCTGGACGAGGGGAACAATCTTTTGATGTTGTGGCACCCTACTAAGCTACAGTTACCCACACACAAGTAATCAGCTTGCACATAACAAAAGGCACATTTTTGATGGAGCAAACTGTTGTGTTGCTTAAACAATGTTTCTGTTGGCTGGACTGCTCTAGAGGAGCTATGTACAACTTGATAATGTGAGGTTTGAAACACTGGGAGGGCAACTTGAAGCTCTAAATGCTTGCTTTGTGTGATAATTGACAAGTATTATTTGTAGGTGTGTTTTGTGGGGATGGTGGATGGAGCAGTCTATGGCACTAGTAGTGGAGTTGGTAGGGGATAGCATTAATGATGTATCCATTGACCTATCTGGTTCCACTGTCTTTGCTAGGTTTGTTTCCAGGATTTCGTGGTTTTTTGTGGATTGATGACATTTTCCTGCTCTTCAGCTTCTACACCAAAGTCTGACACTGCAGTATTGGGAAAATCTTTAGGCCTGCACAATGTTGTGCCATTTTAATGTCTTTTTCAAATCAAACAAATTTTACAAAGATTTCCAGCACCTTCTCCAGTTAAAATACAACTTCCATTTTAAATTTTTTAATGCTGGTTTTAAGAATAAAGAGTGGAACCCATTCTGGATACTCCAAAATTTGGATCCCTTGCTGAGCCAACAGCCTATGTTGTTTACCTGCTACCATCAATTAATTGCATTGGCAAACCAAGTTTGCATTGTGTCTGCATCTAAAACAAGTGGCAAAAGTTGGCTGCTAATCATGATCCGTCTAGATATTCTTGGACAGTACGTAATGACCGGTCAATAAGCCATAGGATACTTTTGTAAGTTAATATGGATAGTTTATTTTATTTTTCATAATGTTTAAATTTAGTATAAAACTGAGTAATGTTGATGGCTCCCTTGATTTTCCTTTGAGCGCAATGACAGTTAATTAAGGGCCCATTATGAACGTTAATAATAACCAAGTTCTTTGATGTGTCAGTGAAGTGGAAAAACCTTGCCATTTGACATTTGAGTAGCTAATTTCTCCAGTCATTTTTCATAGACTTCCTTTATTAGATTGGAACAATCTGGTGTTATTGACCACATCGGCTAGTCATCAGCTGAAAGCCAAAAATAACCCTGTTGGTCAGTAAACAAGATTTCAGTGCTCTTACATTATGCTCTTTTGAAGTATTTAAGAACCAATTCTCAAATCATAAGTACAAATTATTTAAACATATGCAGAAAATATGAACATTTCAACTGAAAAACCTATAATATTCCACAACCTTGCAGTCTGAGAATCTTTTCTGCCTTTTAATTTCTAAGCCCCAACATCCGTCAGTTCAAAGGTTATGTTCCACTCAATTTAATATCCCATCATCCTTGCTATGAAACTTTTCAGTGGTATCTGTGAAGCAGTTTTAACACGTTTTATGAAATACATGTTAAATCTGAATGACAACTCGTTCAAGCCAAAGTACATTCCTTTTAAACTGCATGATTGCTTTGAAGACCTGCATTAAATGGTTGATTCCTGAATGCGTGTTTCTGGCAGAAGTTTGAGAAATCATAAATGCAATTCCCTTGATCTTCTATCCATTAAAATTCACTCAAATCGATGAAAAGTCACTTAAATCTAATAATTCATATTCTGGAGGGCAGTCATTCTTAAACCAAAATCTAATTTACTATCTAGTATGTTTTACTCAATTTCTTTCAAACCAAATTGTTTAATTGCATCACAATATCAAAGAATGTACAGAATTTACAGAACAGAAAGAAGCCATTCAACCTTTGATGATTGTAACAAGGTCAACCAGCTGGACCTCATAGAATGAGTTCCCTGATTGGGCCTGTTAACGTGGTCAAATCAGGTCTGACTGACAAATAAAAAGAGAAATGTCAGAGATTCTGGCACTCTGAGAGCTGACTCTGAACAGGTAGTACTAGAGTCAAGGATTCTTCATGCATAAATAAAGGATGACTTGGTGATGGAAAATCGGCCTCTGGAATTACTTCACAAACCACCTCATTGCAACTTATTTTATTAATATACCGTTCTGCTCTGGTTTCCCTCATGAATACTTAGCAACCTCATGATTTCAGAGAACAGAATAGATGTGATCCATCCCTAACATGTGTTTTGATGAAGGTTATGGGCAGCTTTCTGCAAATAAGAGTTTGAATAAGAATTAAGATCTTTAGATATTAAGCTGAGGCATCACCTGCCCATTCTGGTATGTGTAAAAGCTCTTGCAATATTGTTTTGAAGAAGAGCAGAGGAATCTTCCCTGGTAGCCTGGCCAATATTTATCCCTCAATCAATGTCATAAAAACAGATTAAATGATTCTTTATTTTATCATAGTATCATCATTATCATAGTTATTTGGACCATCCTGGTCATGCCAGCTATCTGTAAAAGCAACTCCACTATTTCCATTTCCCTTTAGCGCTGCAATTTTTCCTCTCCAGATAATTATCCAAACCTCTTTTTAAAGCCAGAGTTGAGTCTACCTTCACTGCACCATATGTTTGCATTCCAAATCCTAACCATTGGCTACATTTAAAAGAAAGCTTTTCTTTATGTCACCACTGCTTCTTTGCAAATTGTTGTAAATCAGTGTCTTCTGGTTCTCAATTTATCCACCAATAGGAATGTTTCTTCTTATCCGCTCTATTCAGACTCCTCAATTTTGAAAAACTCTATCATATCTCTGCTTCTCCAACCCTAACCCTAACCCAAATTAACCGATCTATGGATGCAACTGATGCTTGATATCCTTGTAACCATATGTATGATTTTTTTTCTTGTGCACCCTCTTTAATATCTTAATATATTTCCTAAAGTGTGACACCTAGAACTAGACATAGTACTTTACTGAGGTTGAATCAGTGTTTTATGCTGGTTTATCAAAGTCAGTTAATTGGCCATGCTAAATTGCCCACAGTGTTAGGTGCATCAGTCAGAGGGAAATGGGATTGGGTGGGTTACTCTTCAGAGGGTGGGGGTGGACTTGTTGGGCCGAAGGGCCTTTTTCCACACTGTAGGGAACCTAATCTCATAAGATGTATAAATGATTTGAAGAAGAATGTGGGTTGGCTGATTAGTAAATTTATGGATGATACAAAGGTTGGGGGAGCTGTAGATGCAGCAAGATATAGATAGGCTAGAGACTTGGGTGGGGAAATGGCAAAATTTAATCCAGACAAATGCGAGGTGATGTATATATCCTCCAAAATACAATAAATGGCAGAACTTTTAGAAGCATTAATATACAAAGGGATCTGCGCATACAGATTCACAGTTCCCTAAAAGTGGCAACTCAAGTGGATGAGGGAGTCAAAGAGGCGTATGGTGTGTTTGCCTTCATTGGTTGAAGCAGAGTATAAAAATTGGCAAGTCACGATGCAGCTATTTAGAGGTTTGCAAAGGCCACGTTTGGAATATTGAGTATTGGAATATTCTGGCTGCCATATGACCAGAAGGCTTTGGACAGGGTACAGAAAAGGCTTTCCAAGATGTCGCCTGGTTTGGAAGGGATTAATTATGATGAGAGCTTGGGCAAACTGTTTGTTTTCATTTGAACATAGGAGACTGAGGGGCTACCTAATAGAGATTTATAACATTATGAGAGGCATGGATAGAATGAATGGTTGGTTGGAATCTTTTCCCCAAGGTAGAAATGTCAATTGATAGGGTGCTTAGGTTTAGATAAAAGGGGGGAAATTTAAAGGATATGTGAGAGGCAAATTCTTTTTGCATGGAGGGCAGTAAGTGCCTGGAATGCATTGTCAGAGGAGGTGGTAGAAGCAGATATAATGACAACATTTAAGAGATACATGAATAGCGGGGGATAGAGGGATACAAATGGCATAGAGGCAAAAGATTTTTAGTCATGCGTCAGTGCAGACTTGGTGAGCTGAGGAACCTGTTGCTGTGCTGTATTGTTCTTTGTTCTTCATTGCCCTTGAGAAGGTGGTGGTGAGCCATCTTTTGAACCACTTTTGTCTATGGGCTGTACCTGTAGCAAGTTAGCTGAACCTGATTTGCTCTCAACAAATCCACACAGACTTTCCATAACTAATTCACACTTGCTAAGTGACCCAAATCATTTTGTTCTGAATTATTGTTTCTAAAGGCTTCCTCACTGCTGAGGTTAAACTGACAGACCCATTGTATCTCTTTACACCCTTGTTCAAAATCAGCATAACCGTTGCAATTCCCTGTTTATCTTCCACCGTGCCTGGATCTAAAGAAGATTTGAAAATTGTCTTCTGGCTGTTTCTGGAACGTTCATAAATTGATTGTCGGTTTCCTATTTTACAACAATTACTGCAATTCAGAAGTACTTAATTAGTTATGAAATTCTTTAAAATGCCTTAGGGTCACAGAAGGTACAATAAATATGTATTCTTTTCATTTATCTAAGTTTGTACATTTCACCAGGATAGAGGAATAAATAATGTTTAAGCAGATTCAAGAGCCATAATGAATGTGTGAAAGTACACATTAGTCTGTGAATGAAAAATAGCTTCAGCCTTCAGCTAGTACCAAGTTAAAGCCACAAAAGCCATATTTGTGATAGAGTGTAGGATTTGCATTGTGTGTTGCTAATATTGACACTGCAAAAGTCTTTTTTTGTTTAGTGGCACTATTAAAATGTACCATAGAATTCCTCTTTCATCCTCAGAACCTTACATACAATGATTGCATCCATAACCTATGAATATGGACACTGCACTCATTTTGTCCACTGGCTCCTTATCAAGGTTGCTGCACATTTTCTCTTGCAGAAGGGTTCTCCTTGACTTCAATCATGGCCATTTTTCACTTTAAACAGCCATGTTCCTAAGCAGCTGTTAATCTTTCACAAACTGGATATGTTTTTAAAGCTGATATAATGACATTGGATATGTAGTCCAGACTGAGCTTTTTCCCTGTTCTACGTTGAATAAATTGCAAAACTGCGAATAATATGAAAAAAGAATAATAATCTTTCGATTGCACCAACACAGTTCCAATAGTGTACAAATGCAAGGCATAAAAGTAATTCTGCCTGGATTGTTAGCACTGAGTCTAATATTTTGTCATTACATTATGATTTATGCTGCAGGTGCAGTATCTGGACAACCCTTTGCATATGGCATCTGTTATTGCAAATTGCCTGAAGGAGGAGCGGAGGATTCTAATAACAGTGAACACACCTGAACAGGTAGGCAATATTGTTTCTGATCTTAGATATCCATGTTATAGTTTCTTTATTTGTGTCTAATTCTGTATAAACACTGATCAGTCACTTAGCAAATGTGCAAACTAATAGCAAAAATAGCACATTAATGAGTGGAAATTGGTTTTGGTCAGTAATGCACAATGCGTAATAACAAAATGACAGCTTGTTTCATATTCTGCAAAAATGCATTTTCTACTTAAGTTATTAAGCATAGATTAAATGTAACCAAATACATTGAATTGTAGCTTTTTTTTAGGCTGCATGTATTATCAGAGATAAAAACACTATTGACTGTGAAATCCTTTCTCTCCCTGATTTAATGCGGTAAGAAAAACGTAACTTGCTAAGCCTGTACTGCAGGCAACTGAAAAAGTAGCCACTGATAAGAATCGGGCTGTTTTGCTCAGTGTTTATTTTGTTAAATTGCTAGAAGCCCAATTAGTTTCCATTGGTATTATTTTTAATATATAGTAAAGCAAAATGAAACGACAGATTACTAAAGGCAAGGGAAATTTTAACTCGATCAGCAAACGTCATACCAATCTTGTTGATTCTATGTAGGATTGAAAATTTTTAAAATAAAATGCAGACACTTTCTGAAATAATCATTTTCATGTTATTCAGTTATGTAATAATTATTTGCAAAATGTCACTACAAATGTAGCCACAATGTTTATATGGTTGATCCAGTTTAGTTTAATTTGTAAATGGTAATCTTCAGAATATTGATTGGCCATCGGCTCATCACTGACATACAGTGGCAGCAGCGTGTACTATCTACAAAATGCATTCCAGTAACTCTTATTGCACCTTTCAAATCCATAATCTCCTCCATCTAGAAGGCAAAGATAGCAGATGCATGGGAACACAATCACCTGTAAATTTCCCGCCAAGTCACGTACCATGCTGACGTAGAACTATAATCACCGTTTCTTCACTGTCGCTGGTCAGAATCCAGGAACTCCTTTCCTAAAAAGCACTGTGGGTGTCCCAAGGACTGCAGTGGCTCAAAAAGACAGCACACCACCACTTTCTGCAGGGCAATTGGGGATGGGCAATAACTGTGGGTGAACTAGTGATGCCCATTCCATGAAGTAATAATAAAAATGTATTTAAACAGTAATGATACAGGACGACCTAATTGGCAATGCAGTCAATACCATTGCTTGCAGATCTAAAGTCAACTTATTACAAAGCATTTAAAATGAGCAAGACTTTACATCAAAATTCAGACCATTGAATGCTGTCATATATACACCCATCAATTATGTACAAACACGTGCACAGGTATTTCTGCGCTTTAGCATTAGGATCAACTATATTGTGCATTAGCTATTATATTGATTATAAAATACATCCGATTTCAGTACTACATGTCATTTCTATGATCGACTATTGCACATTTCAGCCTCACCATATTTCAACCCCAGGATCAATTCTTGTATAGTGAGCTGCAGAGCGAGCAGCAGGATCATGGCAGTTACGGTTGAAAGATCCACTGTTGGACCTATTTACGACAGCATTAGGTGGATCATTTATCAATTTCATGTAGTGTGCCTCAGCTATGAAATTGTATACAGCTCTCAAGATCACTTGCCTCAAGCGTGGAGCTATTCTCCAAGTATATGTGGACTTCAGAAAGAGAAGCCCCTAGATAAATCAGTTGTTTACAATCCTTCTTAAAGGCAACATTAATCCTCTGCTGTATTTGGGACTTTGTTCAAAGTAACCTCTTGTCAATATACACTTCCCTGGCACAACAGTGAGATCATTTTCATCCTCCAACTTGGCTTTAATACATTTACTTTCCTTATTAATATATGTTGTAAATACTTGTAGCCCTAACACTGATTCCTGTAGCACTCCAGTAGTTGCCGTCCTCAAAATGTCCCCCTTATCCAAATTCTGTCTTCAACTGTTTAGAATCCTGTCACAATACAACTGTATATTCATGCTAAAATACCACCTCCAACACCGTGGGCTCTTATTTTACTAGGCAGCCTAATGTACAATATCTCATTAAACACCTTCTTCAAATTCATTTTCATTTGGTGGAAAACACCATTATACCATCAATGAATTGCGCCAAGACAATCATATCCTGTTTCATTCATTGGTGTATTTTCTCTCCTAAATTTTAATCTTGTTTATATGTACAAGGGGCTTGAGGAAAAATTACTACAGAACTCCATGATTTCAGAAAGGCAAAGAGGTCTGGAACACAGAATGACTGCCATAAAGGCGAATACACAGGTATGTTTATGGGAATCAGTATGGGCATCTACTTAGCCTGTTTTATCCAAAAGATGATTGTATCCAATTGGTGAACCAAATGGAAAATACTAAGCTACTAAAACACAACCTCATTTGCCAGCAGTTCATGTTGGAAAACTAAGAATACAGTAACATTAGGCTTCTGAGATGTGTCTCCAGCAGGTGAGATTTCACATGGTTAATGCAGGCTTAAAAGGTTACCCACATTTATCCGTGTGCAATAAATTGGAAGGATGGCAAATGTAAGACCTTATTAAATGCTAAACATGTTTATCAGGGAGTAGCTGAATTATAATACATGAGAAACATTTGCATATTCTGTCCTTAATCTATTCTGAAATAACAAACCTCAATGGGACGACCATGGAGGACGACAATTGTCCCAAGAGACACATATGGACTACAATAATGGGCAGGATTGGGTTCAGCTGTCTTATCATCTTTAATCCAAGTGCATCATATTCAATAAATTCTTGACTATAGAGTCCAAGGGTGTCTGGTGCATATACAAGTGTAACCAGTGAGGTAGACAACAGTTTTAGAGAGTAAGGATAGAGATAATTGGAGTTAAAAAGGGTGAGGATTTGGCTGCTGATTGATACTTAACTTGACAAACACTCACAAGTGGAACCTGCAAGGCCAGTTTGCCAGTGGTGGGGTTTACAGTGCATCCAACACTTGTACCTGAGACTAACCTTAATGGATTCATATTATCTTAGACCTTCTTGACATTTTGACCTCAAAAGCTTTAGTAGCAACTGTGGGAGAGAGATCTATGAAGAGGCAAGACTTGCATTTATATCGTCATAGAGATGTACAGCATGGAAACAGACCCTTCGGTCCAACTCATCCATGCTGACCAGATATCCCAACCCAATCTAGTCCCAGCACACAGCCCATATCCCTCCAAACCCTTCCTATTCATATACCCATCCAGATGCCTTTTAAATGTTGCAATTGTACCAGCCTCCACCACTTCCTCTGGCAGCTCTTTCCATATACACTCCACCCTCTGCATGAAAAGTTGCCCCTTAGGTCCCTTTTATATCTTTCCCCTCTCACTCTAAACCTATACCCTCTAGTTCTGGATGCCCCCACCCCAGGGAAAATATTTTGTCTATTTATCCTATCCATGCCTCTCATGATTTTATAAACCTCTATGAGGTCACCCCTCAGCCTTTGATGGTCCTGGGAAAACAGCCCCACCCTGTTCAACCTCTCCCTGTAGCTCAAACCTTGGCAACATCCTTGTAAATCTTTTCTGAACTCTTCCAAGTTTGACAACATCTTTCCAATAGGAAGGAGACCAGAATTGCATGCAGTATTCCAAAAGTGGCCTAACCAACTATACAGCCGCAACATGACTTCCCAACTCCTATACTCAATGCTCTGACCAATAAAAGAAAGCATACCAAATGCCGCTTTCACTTTCTGATCTACTGTGACTCTACTTTCAAGGACCTATGAAACTTCACTCCAAGGTCTTTTTGTTCAGCAGCTCTCCCTAGGACCTTATCATTAAGTGTATAAGTCCTGCTAAGATTTGCTTTCCCAAAATGCAGCACTTTGCATTTATCTAAATTAAACTCCATCTACAACTCCTCAGCCCATTGGTCCATCTGATAGATCCTGTTGTAATCTGTTGTAATCTGAGGTAACCTTCTTCGCTGTCCACTACGCATCCAATTTAGGTGTCATCTGCAAACTTACTAACTATACCTCCAATGTTTATATCCAAATCATTTATATAAATGACAAAAAGTAGTGGACCCAGCACAGATCCTTGTGGCACTCCACTGGTCACAGGCCTCCAGTCTGAAAACCAACCCTCCACCACCACCTTTTGTCTTCTACCTTTGAGCCAGTTCTGTATCCAAATGGCGAGATTCGCCCTATATTCCATGAGATCTAACCTTGCTAACCAGGTTAGCAAGGGGAACCTTGTTGAACGCCTTACTGAAGTCCATATAGATCACACCTACCACTCTGCCCTCATCAATCCTCTTTGTTACTTTTTCAAAAAATTCAATTAAGTTCGTATGACATGATTTCCCACGCACAAAGCCATGTTGACTATCCCTAAGCAGTCCTTATTTTTCCAAGTATGTATAAATCCTGTCCCTCAGGATTCCCTCCAACAACTTGCCCACCACCAACGTCAGGCTCACCGGTCTAAAGTTCCCTGGCTTGTCCTTACAACTTTTCTTAAATAATGATACTACGTTAGCCAACCTCCAATCTTCTGGCACCTCACCTGGGGTCTTCTAAGAATTCAAAGTGTCCCAACATGTTTTACAACCAAGGACAGATTTTTGAAGCGTAATCACTGTTACAATGTAGGATCCAATAGATTTCTGGTGTATTTCTAAAGTTGATGTCAGACCAGAATAATGGTGTTCTCAACCTAGTCATATGAGTTTGTGTGTGTACATATATATGTATGTTGTGTTGTATATTCTAACATTTTTCTACTGCCATTAACTCCTCTCCACTTATGTGCTAATTTATCCAGTGCTATATTTTGAAACCTACTAACTGCATCCTCCAGCATGTGTAGCTTTATGAATTCTTGGGCACATTGAACATCCAGTCAGGTGATGTATGATGCAATCTAGTATAATGATGTGCCTCCAGATTGTAATCAAAGAAAAATACATCTAATTCCAGCTACGCAATTTACCTTCAAAGAATTTATTTAGGAATATCCCATTTAGACGATGTCTATGTAAAAGCTATGTGACAGTGAGATTGAAGTGGGACAAGTTCAAAGAGTGGGATGGCATTGCCTGTAAGTCAAGAAGGAAATCTTCAGATTCCCTTACTCCCTTCAGACCTTGCACAGAACAAATGACTCATAGGAAAACATCAAGAGTCTTAATATTTGTGCCTATCTGTTTACTTAAATAATATGCTGGCCTATGCAAATGGAAATATTGTTCTTGTGATATTGAAACTTGAAGATGCCCACACAGCAACAGACACAATAACAACCTGCAGCACAGGTTGTCCTTCAAAGAAATAAATTGCAATATGAATGGGAACCTTGCTCAATTATTTACAAATGTGGAATGCTGCAATGAACTATTAGATTCATGTGAAGTGTGGATAAGAAGGTAATTCACTGCTGCTTTTTCAAAGGCAGCTTGGTTGGGGCACCAAATGTTGGCCTTGCCAGCCATGGAGTCATAGAGGTGTACAGCGCAGAAACAGATCCTTTGGTCCAACTCGTCCATGCCATTCATAAAAAAAAAGGAACAACTTGACAAGCAACTATCTGCAATATGCATACTTTAGCTACTTAACTAAATGTAGCTACCCTCACCATTTAATTCTGATTCCAATCACATTTTCTCCATCAGCATCTATTTTCATGTTAATTGTATCACTCAGCACCACGCATTCTTTATTACATCTCCTGCTGAAAGCCTCATTTATGATTTTATTACCTCCAGACTTGACCATTGCAAAATATTCCAGTCAACCTCCCATCCATTAGTGCTATTTAATTGGAATATGAAAATCTAGGTAGGCTAGAGGAACAAAGGGATCTTGAAATAGAAATACATCAGTTGCTAAATGTTGCACCACAGGTTAACATGGACGTTAGATAAGAAAAACCAAACACCTGGCTCTATTTCTAAAGGGATAGAATTTAAAACAATGGAGTTATGCTGAACCTTCAACAAACTTTGCCGAAGGTGGCACTTAGAGTAATTCAGATCACCGTATTATAAAAATGTGATTGAGGCACTGGAAAGTGTGCAGTGAAGACATACAATGATAATATGAAAAACTGTGAAATACATTTCAGGAAATGATCGACAGGCTGGGTCACTTTTCTCATGAGAAAGGAAAGCTAAGAGGTGTCCTAATAGGGTGTCCTAATAGGGATGTTTAAAACTAAAATAAATTAAAAATTTAAAATGGATTCAGAGAGAATTGTTTGCTCTTGTGAAGGTGAGCACAACTTGAGGCTATCTATATACGATGGTCACCAAGTAATCCAATAGGAAATTCAAAAGAAACTACTTCACTCAAAGAGTGGTAAAAATGTGGAACTCTCAAATACAGAGTGTTTGAAGCAAATATTATAGATGCCTTTAAGGGGAAACTAGAGTAATGAAGAAACTAGAGTAATGATTCCTGAAGAAGGGCTTATGCCCGAAACGTTGATTCTCCTGTTCCCTGGATGCTGCCTGACCTGCTGCGCTTTTCCAGCAACACATTTTCAGCTCAGTAATGAAGAAATACCTTGTTATGTGAGAAGATTCAGGAGAAGGTTTAACTGATGATAAACATGGTATGAACTCATTGGGCTGAATGGCCTGTTTCCATGCTATGTATATTAATGTAAGCTATAAATCCTCAACCTTAAACTCTGCTGCTACTCTTTAAGGAAAGAAATAAAATTAATTACAAGAAAAAATGTAGCAGTTAAAATCTTTATAACCAAAGTTTCTTTCCTTTCTTTTTAATAAAACAGTTGGTAGAACAAGATGTCAAATATCTTGAAGATCTGCAGGATGAATTTGATTTTAGATACAAGACACTACAAACACAAGGTAATTTTAGTGAAGAGTTGTTTTTACTCTGGCAGCCAAGAAGCATTACTTGTGATGTCTTAATATAATTGGATTGGGGTTAATGCTAATGCTTGTTACCTTTAATTGAGTTTGGGTTAGTGAGTACTTTTCTCTGCTTTGGCAACAGTGTAAATATTGGATTTAGGTTTCACCTCTAGTAGCAATGGCAGAAAATCAAAATATACTCACGTAGAATGTCAATGGAAATGAAGTGCAGGTAACATTTAAATGAAAGTCAGTAATTAAGTGGATGTGGCAGAATATGGGGATTAACATTGTGATAGCCTTTTATAATGCATCTTAATTAATGAGCATATTTTGTCATGAATGAATACGGACAAAGAAGAAACAGATTAAATAAAGGAAATTGAGGATCTGAGTGACAAGAACAGAACAGTAATATTATTGGATTATGAATTGAATTGATTTGAATTTATTGTCACGTGTACCAAGGGAAAGTGAAAAGCTTTGCCTTACGAACAATGCAGGCAGATCACATAGTTAAGTAGCATAGATAAGTAAATAATAGGTAAACAGCGGCAAAAACAAAAACACAGGTACAGGCGAATGTTAAGAATTTGAGAGTCCATTCAGTATTCAACAACAGTAAGGTAGAAACTGTTGCAAAACCGGCTGGTACATGTGTTCAGGCCTCTATACCTTCTCCCCGATGGTAGAGGTTGTAGAAAAACATTGCCAAGGTGGGGTGGATCTTTAAGAATGCTGGTGGCCTTTCCTTGACAGTGGGCCTGGTAGATGGATTCGATAGATGGGAAGTTGGCCAGGCTGAGTTCACCACTCTGTAACCTGACTGGTACAGTTGCCATACCAGGTAGTGATACATCCAGAGAGAATGCTCTCGATGGCGCACCTATAAAAGTTGGTAAGGGTAATTGCCATCCTGTCAAATTTCCTCAGCTGCCTGAGGAAGAAGTAACCAGTGCATCCACATGAGTCCAAGAAAGCTTGTTGTGGATGACCACTCCCAGGAACTTGACACTCTCCACTCGTTCCACCTCTGTGCTGTTAAGGTGTGGGGGGTATAAGTAACATCCCACTGAAAGTCAATACCATGGTGCTGTCTGGAATCAGCTGATTATAATTTAGGGGCACAAGCTAACCCTCCTGTGACACGAAATTTAAATATGTCTAGAATAAAATTGATAATCTGGTTCATAAAAACCCACATGGTTTACTCATGTCCTTCAGGTGAGGAAATCTATTCCAACACAATCTAGTCCATTTGACTCAAGTTCCAATGGTTAGATTGACTAATATGTGTTTTCTGGAATAGCTGACAAACACTGAGTTGTATGAAATTTACAGAAAGGTGAAATAAATAAAACAAAACAGAGGGCCTGTATATAGCTAGGCAGTGGAAATAACAAGAGTAGACCCAGCCAAAGTTGTCCTCACCACTAATCTTGGGGACTTGTGCCAAAATTGGGATAGCTGTCCCATAGAGTTGAGCAAGAGCTTTATAGGCAAAATCCCAGATTCCTCCATCACTAGACCCAGTGGAGGAAGTAGCAGAGTGATATGCAGTCAGGAATAGAGTGACTTAGGAATCTTCAATATTGGCTCATCCCAACATGAAATTTCATGATATTAACTCATGCATATGCAAAGAAAGTTCCTCCTGATCACCACCTCCTACCCAAATGAATCAGTAATCCTCCATGTTAAATACCACTTCTGGGTGGGACCCTTTGGAGATGATAGGGACCTCAAAGAATGACTACAGAACCAATGAAACCACCCTCTAGCAACTTCTACAAAAGGCTGGTTCCACCTTATATGAGTTAGGCACTTAACAGGCTCATGGCATTTCCCCATAATTAAGGGTGGTGGAAGTCCCATCTGCTCAGAGCTGCTGGCCTGTCAGACATTGGCAGCTCTGTTGTGTTTAGCACCACCACTGGCAAGGTGTTTGCAGCTTCCAGTATTGCATCTGTTTGATAGGAGAAAGTGACAACTGCAGATGCTGGAGATCAGAGTTGAGAGTGTGTTGCTGGGAAAGCACAGCAGGTCAGGCAGCATCTGGGGAGCAGGAGAATCGACGTTTCGGGCATAAGCCCTTCATCAGGAATTCTGGCAATGGAAATAACATGAGTCGACCCAGCCAAATTCTTCTGCTCCTCGGATGCTGCCTGACTTGCTGTGCTTTCCCAGCAACACACTCGTGACACTGCATCTGTTTGATGTCTTGGATCAAAGAATGGCTCCCCGCCCAGCTGAGTGGGGGTGAGAATGGGGTCTCAGTGGAGGGAGGGACTCCCATTGTTGATATCAGATCTTTTTGACAATCACTGCCTTTGAATGAGAGAGCCAACCTTTCTACCCCCATGCCTAGGAGCCAACATGTTTGCTCGAGTGCTGCCCATACAGCAATCTGCCCGGCTCTGGGCTAGTACCACTGGTGGTAGGATGAGTCCCTTATGCAGTCAGTAATTGCCTACTTAGGTGCCTGAATTGGTAGAAGGACACCCAGACCATCTACAGGCTACCCTGCCACAAACAAATGGATGGAGGTAGTAGATGGCAGGGTCCTCACCCATTATCTTTCCACTTGATTAAGTGCTCCACTAACATGCTCATCATGAGGAGGGCACATGATTTTGTCCAGACTGTAATATGCTTGGGGTGTTCATTGTCCATTGCCAAGAATAGCTTAATAGGTGTACATATGTGCCAGACTCTGTCTGCAGTAGGTAGTGAGACAATCAACAAGAGGGAGAAGCATAGCTAAACGTGTCCTCACCAATTTTCCTATTGCAGCTACATCAACGCTTGGCAGTATGGAACTCCACACTGTCATCAAACAAACAAAGATCTGTCCTGTCATCACACTGTGGGCATCCTTCCTTATGTTCTGCACACCTTGCAATATGCCAAGTAGATAGAGCCTAGGATAGAGCAGCATCCAAGGAGCAGAAGAATTTGGCTGGGTCTACTCATGTTATTTCCATTGCCAGAGTTCCTGATGAAGGTCTTATGCCTGAAACATCGATTCTCCTGCTCCCCAGACGCTGCCTGACCTGCTTCAGTCATCCCTTGAAAGTGCACTTCTGACATTTTTCTGTTCTTGGTCAATATGCTCCATTTAATTGATAAATAGTGACTGCAATGAACACACAGAATGATGTCAGTGTCTTCCATGTATCTTTATCAGAGTCAACTTTATTTTCTCAGAACACAGTGATAGAAACAGTGTTCATGTAAAAGAAGAAGTTTTTCGGTTGCAAGGAATGCTCAATCAACTGGATCATAAACGAAAGGTAACATGCTATTATGCAACATGAGTAAAATCATTTATTGTTATGGTACAGTGACTTTGCCAGCTGAAAAAGAGCTCTCCAACCACATCTTAATCTCCAGCCCTTGACCATAGCTGTATAGGTCAGATACTTCAAATGTGTATCCATAATTTATTTTAACAGCGACAAAAGTTTCTGCTCCAACCACCCTTTTGAGCAAGGAGTTCCAGACCTTCATCTCCAATTTACCTCTCCTTAGCCTCCTCTAAACAAATCCAATCTATTCAATGTTTGTCATGCAGGTGGACTGCAGTGTTTAAAAAAGGCAGCTCATCACCTCCACCAGGGCAACTAGGGATAGGCAGATGAACTTAAGATTTGGATTAGTACCTGGGAGTATGATATTATTGCTTTTACTGAGACTTGGTTGAGGGAAGGGCATGATTGGCAACTAAATATCACAGTATATAGATGCTTCACGTGGGATACAGAGAGAGATAAAAGGGGTGAAGGAGTTGCATTACTGGTCAGAGAGGATATCACAGTTGTGCTGAAGGAGGACACTATGGAGGACTCGAGCAGCGAGGCAATATGGGCAGAGCTCAGAAATAGGAAGGGTGCGGTAACAATGTTGGGGCTGTACTACAGGTCTCCCGTCAGTGAGTGTGAGATAGAGATACAAATATGTAATCAGATTATGGAAAGATGTAAGAGCATCAGGGTAACATTCACTTGGAGTCACTTAGTGTTAGAGGTCAAAGTGGAGCAGAATTTATAAGGAATATCCAGGAGGGTTTTATAGAGCAGTATGTAAATATTCCAACTCGGGAAGGGGCCGTACTGGACATGGTGTTGGGGAATGAGCCCGGCCAGATGGTTGAAGTTTCAGTAGAGTATGACTTTGGGAATAGCGATCACAATTCCATAAGTTTTACAATACACATGAACAAAGACGAGAAGAGTGCTAAATTGGGGGAAGGCCAACTATAGCAAAACTTGGCAGGAGCTGGAGAATGTGGATTGGGAGCAGCTGTTTGAAGGTAAATCCACATTTGATATGTGGGACACTTTTAAAGAGAGGTTGATTAGAGTGCAGGACAGACATGTCCCTGTGAAAGTGAGGGATAGAAATCGCAAGATTAGGGAACTATGGATGACAGGTGAAATTCTAAGACAAGCTAAGAGGAAAAAGAAAGCATACATAAGGTCTAGGCGACTGAAAACAGACAAAGCTTTGAAAGAATGTTGGGAAAGTAGGCCATCCTGAAATGAAGAATTAAGAGAGCTAAAAGGATCATGAAATATCTTAAGCAAACAGGGTTAAGGAAAATCCCAAAGCCTTTTCTTTGTATATAAGTAGCAAGAGGGTATCGAGAGAAAGGGTTGCCCTACTCAAGGACAAGGGAGGAAGTTATGCATGGAGTCAGAGAAAATGTAAGAGATTCTTAATGCGTACTTTGCATGGGTATTCACCGAGGAGAGGGACATGACAGATGTTAAAGTTAGGGATAGATGTTTGATTACTCTAGGTCAGGTTGGCATAAGGAGGGAGGAAGTTTTGGGTAGTCTAAAAGGCATTAAAGTGGACTAGTCTCTGGATCTGGATGGGATCTATCCCAGGTTACTGAGGGAAGTGAGAGAGGAAGCAGCTGGGGCCTTAAAAGATATATTTGCAGCATCCTTGAACACGGATGAGGTCCTGGAGGACTGGAGAATTGCTGTTGTTGTCCCCTTGTTTAAGAAGGATAGCAGGGATGATCCAGTTAATTTCACACAGTGAGCCTGACATTACTGGTAGGGAAGCTGCTGGAAAAGATACTGAGGGATATATCTATTTACATTTGGAAGAAAATGGGCTTATCATTGATAGGCAACATGGTTTTGTGCAGGGAATGTCATGTCTTACCAACTAAATAGAATTCTTTGAGCAAGTGACAAAGTTGATTAATGAGGGAAGGGCTATAGGTGTCATAGACATGGACTTCAGAAAGGTGTTTGATAAGGTTTCCCATGGTAGACTGATGGAGAAAGTGAAGGCGCAGGATGTACTAGCTAGATGAATAGAGAACTGACTAGGCAGCAGGAGACAAAGAGCAGTAGTGGAAGGGAGTTTCTCAAAATGGAGAATTGTGACCAGTGGTGTTCCACAGGAATTACTGTTGGGACCACTATTGTTTGTGATATACATAAATGATCTGGAGGAGATTAGCAAGTTTGCAGATGACACTGAGATTGGTGGAGCAGCAGATAGTGAAGGGGACTGTCAGATGATGCAGCAGAATATAGATAGGTTGGAGAGCTGGGCAGTAAAATGCAGATGGAGTTCAATCTGTCAAATGAGAGATGATGCATTTTGGATGATGCAATTCGAAAGTGAACTATACAGTAAATGGAAAAGCCCTTGGAAAAATTGATGTACAAAGAGATCTGAGTGTTCAGGTCCATTGTATCCTGAAGGTACAACACAGTTCTTTAGAGAAGTCAAGAAGGCATACGGCATGCTTTCCTTCATTGGATGGGGTATTGATTACAAGAGTTGGAGGGTCATGTTACAGTTGTATAGGACTTTGGTTCGGCCACGTTTGGAATACTGAATACTGTTCTGTTGGTGATGTGGATGCTTTGGAGAGGGTGCAGAGGAGGTTCACCAGGATGTTGCCTAGTCTGGAGGGTGCTAGCTATGAAGAGAGGTTGAGTAGATTGGGATTATTTTCATTAGAAAGACAGAGTTGAGGGAAGACCTGATTGAGATCTACAAAATCATGAGAGGTATAGACAGAGTGGATAGCAAGAACCTTTTTCCCAGAGTGGGAGACTCAATTACTAAGGGTCACAAGTTCAAGGTGAGAGGGAAGAAGTTTAAGGGACATATATATGTCAAAAATTCTTTACGCAGAAGGTGGTGGCTGCCTGGAATGCGTTGCCAGCTGAGGTGGTAGAGGCGGGCATGATAGCATCATTTAAGATGTATCTAGACAGATACATGAATGAGTCAGGAACACAGGGATACAGATCCTTAGAAAATAGGTGACAAGTTTAGATAGAGGATTTGGATCGGCACAGGCTTGGAGGGCTGAAGGGCCTGTTCCTCTGCTGTAATTTTCTTTGTTTTTTGTTCTTCGAATGCTGGCTAGCCAGTGATGCTCACATCCTGTGAATGAATTTTAAAAAATACTGCAGTCCTGGGAACATTTTTATAAATCATCTCTGTACCCTTTATTGAGTGGTCAAATATTTCCTGTAATGAGCTGATCATTACTTTAACTGTGGCCTAATTAGTACTTTATATAGATTAGGGCAACCCATCTGCTATTATATTGTCTATCTCAGCTAATAATGGAAATTACCCCATTTGTTGTCTTCACACCTAGCTTTCTTTATGGATTCATGAACATGCAGCCCAGGTCTTTCTGTTCTTCTACAATTCTCAGCATCCAGCTATTTATTTTCTACACTTACGTTGTGTTTGGCCTCCCCAAATCAATTACCTCACATTTCTCCAGATTGAAGTACACTTGTCACTTTTTTGTCTGTCTTGCCAGCCTTTTAATATCTTCCATATTTTTATCTGCAACTATCAACCACATAACTAATTTGTGTCATTCACAAACTTCTTAATCATGGCTCCTATGTTTTGTACTTCCTACAAAAATAAAGGAATTTGGTATTATGCCCCACAGATATGCCTGGAAGTAGTCTTCCAGTCACAAACATACATCTTTTTCTCAGTGCCACTGAACCAATTTTAGATCTGACTTGCCATTTCTCATTGCATCTAATGACCGTTAAGATATAGGAGCAGAATTTGGCCATTGGTCCATTGAGTCTATTCCATCATTCGATCATGGCTGATATGTTTCTCAACCCCATTTTCTTGCCTTCTCCTTGTGATCGTTGATTCCCTTACTAATCAAGAAACTATCTATCTCTGTTTTCAATTACCTCCACAGCCTCCTGCGGCAATGAGTTCCCCAGATTCAATACCCTCTGGCTGAAGAAATTACTTCTTATCTCGGTTCTCAGGGTCGTCCCTTCACTCTGAGGCAGTGTCCTCAGGTCCGAGTCTCTCCTACTTGTATAAACATCTTCTCTGCATCCACTCTATCCAGGCCTCTCACTATTCTGTAAGTTTCAATGAGATCCCTCCTCATCCTTCTCAACTAGATCAAGTACAGACCCAGAGTCCTCATTTGATAAGCCTTTCATTCCAGGATCATTCTTGTGAATGATGGGCCTTTCTTTGACCTGTCTACCATGTGTCATCTTGTTAAAAACCTTGCTAACATTTATGTAGACATTATTGAACAAAATGCATCATTAACCTTAGCAACTACTTGTGTCTCCTCAAAGAAATTTAATTAAGTTAATCACGATCTTCCCTTAATAAATCCCTGGCTTGGTAAATGGCACTCAGTACTTTCAGTCAGAACATTTTTTCCAATAGTTTGCCCAGACAAGCTTAGGCTGACTGGCCATGATCATTTGGATTATCCTCTATAGCAGTACTCTATCACAAAATATTCCTAATGAAACCATTTGTTCACCATTCTTATCTATAATACATTTGCCAGCTGGATCATTATGAATGCCCTCTGTGTTCTGACGTTACGTAATGCACTTAAATCTCAGCAAGCAATGTTTTTCAGCTGCTGAGGGGAGGGAAAGGTTTGTTTGACAATTCCCTTGAAGATTTTTTTTTCCACTGTGGAGAAGATAGTTTGAAGAAATTAGAATTCTTTATCTTGTGAGAAGAGAAGGCCAAGAGGAGATTCAAAAGAGCTATTCAAAATTGTCAGGGACCTGGACAAAGTGAATACATAGAAACTGTTCCCACTCTTGAAATGATCAAAAACAAGTGGGCACAGATTTAAAGCAAATATCAAAAGAAGAGAAAGTGAAAGGAGAAAAAACATTTTCACACAATAGGTGGTTAAGATCTGGAATGCACTGCTTGAGAGTATGGTGAAAGCAGGTTCAATGAAGTCATTCAAAAGAAATTAGATTGTTCCTTTTCAGGTAATAATGTGCAGGAGAATGACATGAAGTGAGTTTCTGATTTGCTAGTGTAGACTCAATTATTCAATGAGTTGCAATTTTCCTTTTTTGCAACTAAATGTGGGGGCAGACATATTAAATGTGAACAAAGTTAAAAATCACACAACATCAGGTTATTTTCCAACAGGTTTATTTGGAAGTACAAGCTTTCGGAGCCCTGTTCCTTCATCAGGTAGCTATCATCCCAGTCAAACACCATCACCTCCACATCATATTAAATGTGTACTAACGATCCCCCACCATGAGAAAATTCAATTGATTGTTACCAGCTGACTTGTGAGGTTTTGCAAGCATCTCGGCTTATTGCAGTCCTCACCAGCAGCTTCTGGATAGTTAAAGATAATCTGTTAAAATCTACACCTCAGGGGATCCAAAAGCAAGAAAGGGGAGCCTTTTCCTTTGCTTCTGTGATCTTTCAGATGTCATCCTTTTGTCCTCCATCCATGTCTCCAATTGCACTTAGATTAGGTAAATTAGAGCTCCCCCTCATAACTTGGTTATCAGGTCACACTGGTTACCCAATTGGAAAACGAGCCTCTTTTCTAGCCGAGCAGAAAGGCAAATAATCAAGGAGGCGTCAAGTTGATTGACCACATAATTGACTTGAGATTAAGGACATTCCCAATGGGTTTTCTTGTCCAGAATTTAATTGCTGAGGTGGCAAGACTTGGGCATAGAATCTCTTCAAGGCCATCTTGCCCCATTATTTGCCTCTCCTGCAGGTAGTGAATGGTTGGTGGGGGAAGGAGTAGGGGGAGGGAATTCTGTCTGTATTTAGATCATACATATTCAGGATCTACTCACTCTTGAATCTCTGTATGAACCAGGAGGTACTCCATAAAATCACAGAATTGTTAAACCAAATGGATTTTCTAATGAATAGACAACTGTTTGAAGAGCTAACAGAATGGAAACGACGACAGCAAATTGCTTGCATTGGAGGTCCGCACAATACCTGCCTTGATCAACTGCAGAACTGGTAGTGTACGCTGTATAAGAATTATTTTAATTTTCAGTATAGTGCATGGTGTACTTGAGTGATGTAAATTCTTTTGATTTAGGTTTACATTGTTTGCAGAAAGCTTATTTCAGGTCCGAAGACAGCTGAAAAAACTCGAAGAACTGTTGCAAAAGGTGACTTATGAAGGAGATCCAATGCCTCTGCAGAGACCACATTTGGAAGAAAGAGTGAACATTTTGATTTACAGTTTCATCAAAAGGTATAAACCTTGATTAAAACAAAAAGGCAGCTTATTTAGATATTGTAATCCAGAAATTCTGGTCCAGAAGATAGCTTTTTAAAGAAAAAATGTGCATGGGATGTGACAGTTGTTGGCTATTCTAGCATTTATTGTCCATTCCTAATTGCCCTTGAAAAGATGTTGGCCATGTTTTTTTTCCATAAATTGCATGTGCATGTAGGAGTGGTGGCTACATCTGTGAATCTGATGGAAAATTTGAACTGCCAGCAATAGTATGGGCCTCTGTTATTCGGTTTCTTCTGGAAGGCAGCATTCAGATGGCCTAAGTGCTCATGTTCATCACGGGGACAGATAAAAGTAAATGTCAGATCTATATAATCATGAACCTTGTTCTGGATTCCCATTGGATCTGGCAAAATTGAGGAAGATTTGGCACATGCACCAGCTTTACATCGGTGCTCCTGTACTGGGTCATACAGTAAGTGGAATCAGTCAATGATAGAGAATAGGGTTATCCCCTTGCTACCTTATAAAAGTAACAATGCTGAATCTGTATCCGACACAAGTGCAATCCTAGTAATGTTTCATAAAAAGCCCCACCAGTACCTGGGAGAGCATTACCGAAGTGGACACCTGACTAAATTTATCTCTGCCTTTTTTCCTCTGTTCAGAAAATTGCAAACAGGGGAAACGTGTCCAAATGTTTCTTCTCACTCGACTCAAATGCAATATCTGGTAGGCTAAACCAAAGAGCAGCACTGATCATGCATGTGCCTATAGCCTTAGCTGAAAATGTGTTGCTGGAAAAGCGCAGCAAGTCAGGCATCATCCAAGGAGCAGGAGAATCGACATTTCGGGCATGAGCCCTTCTTCAGGACTCATGACCAAAATGTCGATTCTCCTGCTCATTGGATGCTGCCTGACCTGCTGCGCTTTTCCAGCAACACATTTTCAGCTCTGATCTCCAGCATCTGCAGTCCTCACTTTCTCCTCCTGCCTGTAGCCTTACACTTGCTCAAGGATAGGATGCAGAGTTTTAATTTGGGATGGAATAAAATGTGAAACTGGGGAGAAAAGAAATCATGTAGGCAATTGCATATTAGCAAATGTAGTTCAGTTTTAAGTTGTTAAAAAAAAAACTATGCTTAGTGAAGCAGCCACTTCACTATACCCAAATCCACAGTGATTTAGCTATTTAAATTGCTAGAAAAATAAGTTGATTTTTAAAAATTCTGCATCTCCTATGAAGGCGGTGACTCCTGCTGTGGCATGGTTCTTCAAGTGAGTTTCTTGAAATGGAGAAAGGTGGACCAGTGGTGTTACACAGGGTTCAGTGCTGGGGACACTGTTGTTTGTAATATACATAAATGATCTGGAAGAGGGCACTGTTGGTATGATCAGCAAGTTTGCAGATGACACGAAGATTGGTGGAGTAGCAGAAAGCATAAGGGACCGTCAGAGAATACAGTAGGATATTGATAAATTGGAGAGTTGGACGGAAAAGTGGCAGATGGTTTTCAATCCAGTAAACTGTGAGGTGATGCATTTAGGCAAGACTAATTCTAGAGCGAATTATACAATGAACAGAAGAGCCTTGGGAAAAGCTGATGGGCAGAGAAATCTGACAGTGTAGGTCCATTGTATCCTGAAGGTTGCTGCACAGGTGGATAGAGTGGTCAAGAAGGCATATAGTATGCTTGCCTTCATTGGACGGGGTATTGAGTATAAGAGCTGGCAAGTCATGTTAAAATTGTACAAGACATTGGTTCGGCTGCATTTAGAATACTATGTGCAGTTCTGGTCACCACATTACCAAAAGGATGTGGACGCTTTGGAGAGGGTGCAGAGAAGGTTTACGAGGATGTTGCCTGGTATGGAAGGTGCTAGCTATGAAGAGAGGTTGAGTAGGTTAGGTTTATTTTCATTAGAAAAAAGGAGATTGAGGGGGAACCTGATTGAGGTTTTCAAAATCATGAAGGGTATAGACAGGGTGGATGGAGACAAGCTTTTTCCCAGGGTGAAGGATTCAAGAACGAGAGGTCGCACTTTCAAGGTGAGAGGTGGAAAGTTTAAGGGGGAATACACGTGGCAAGTACTTCACACAGAGGGTGGTGGGCATTTGGAACGCGTTGCCAGCAGAGGTGGTAGAGGCAGGCGCTGTCGATTCATTTAAGATGCTTCTGGACAAATGCATGAGTAGGTGGGAAGCAGAGGGCTACAGATGCTTAGGAATTGACCAACAGGTTTAGACAGTACATTTGGATCGGCTCAGGCTTGGAGGGCTGAAGGGCCTGTTCCTGGGCTGTAAATTTTCTTTGTTTCTTTCTTTGTTTTTTTTTCATTAACAGCAGCACTGATACCTTACTAAAATAGCAATTCTTCACGTATGAACCTCGGCAGTGAGTGACAACAGGTTCTTTAACATAAGAGATCATTATGAATGGGTGTGATCTAGTCTTTAGCCAATGTCTAAATAAACATGCATATCAGCAGTAATCCCTGAAGTGTGTTCAGAAGCAGCAGTAAGATGACTTTGATTTTGTCCACTGATTAACCCAATAAAATCAAATTCCCTTTTTACATTGTTGATGTCATTCCATTTGACATCAACGAATTCTCAATGGCATTTACAAAATCTGATCTAAATGGTTCAGCGTCTTGCTGGGTGGTAAAGTTTTGTATTAAGTCAAGGACAAGTAATCTTGAGGTTTTACCACAATTATCATTTTGCACAATCTAACGTTTAACACTAATAGACTATAGTCATAATTATAACTTCAAACCCTCACAATAAGAGTGTTTATGGCCTATGTAAATAGCCACAAATTTTATTTTCTGTTCAATTTATTTCAGTTCCTTTTTAGTAGAAAGACAGCCTTGTATGCCAACCCATCCACAAAGACCAATGGTCCTAAAAACAGGAGTGCAGTTCACTGTGAAATTAAGGTGAGCACGCTTTTTTTTTCTGATTAATAGAAGAATGCTATGATGAAGTTTTATTCACTTAACATTATCACATTTGAAAATTCTTGGGCTGTGATTCTGGCAGTAACAGTGACATTGAGCTCCCTGCTGCCTTCAGAGAATGTGGAGTCAGTGCGTGGGCACTTCATCTGCATTCACCACTAAGTTTCTGCATGACGATGTGCATCTATCAGCCCTACACTGCCAAAACCTGACTGGCTGACATCCATCAGGGAGTTTGATATAAAATGTTTTTATTTAAAGTTATCATCCAATTTGGAGTCTTAGCCTGGAAATCATTCCTCCAACCTTACAGAATCCCTATAATATGGAAGCTGGCCATTCGACACATCTACACTGACCCTTCAAACAGCATCCCACCCAGACCCACCCTGTCCATGTAGCCCTACATTTCCCATTGCTCGTTCAGCACATCCCTGAACACTGCAGAGCAATTTAGCACAGCCAGTTCACCTAACCTGAACATCTTTGGACTGTAGGAGGAAACCAGAGCATTTGGAGGAAATCCATGCACACATGGGGAGAACGTGCAAACTCCACACAGACAGTCACCCAAGAGTGGAATTGAACTGAGGTGCCTGATACTGTGAGACAGCAGTGCTAGGTACTGTGCGGCATAACCACTGTGCTGGAGATGCTCACTTGTATCCTTTATGTTGGCATGCCAAAACTCACAAGACACACTGACCTATAACTACTTGCAAGTTCTACAGATGTTGAAAAGGCAGCAACTCCAAGACTTAGAATTATTATATTAGCTAGAGTATTGCGTACAGTTCTGAGCACCACATTGTAGGATGTGAATACCTTGAAGCGAGTGCAGAAGCAATTTACTAGAATGTTTACAGGATGAGGAACTTCAAATGTGAGATAGACTGAAGAAGTTGGAATGCTCTGATGGAGAGAATAAGGCTGCGAAGAGATCTGGTAAAGATGTTCAAAATCATGAGTAGACTAGATAGAGAGTAGGAAGAAACTCATCAAAGAAACAAAAACAAGAGGGTGTAGATTTAAATTGATTTGCAAAATGAACAAACGTGACTTGAGAAAAATACTCTTTCACACAGCGAGTAGTTAGTGTATGGAATGCAAATTGTATAAATGTCATGCGCAAGGATATGGCAAAAAGCAGGATACTGACTCATGGGGATTAACGTACATTTAAAGAGTTGGCTAAGATATGATGGGCTGAATGACTTCCTTTAGTGCTATAACACGTCTTGGTTCTGTGATAAGAAATCCTGCCCGAGGACCTGCCCCCATCCACTTTGGGATACTAGCCCTTTACTCTGTTGCAGTCTGACAAACTCCTACCAGAATTACAGAGATAGTGCCTGCTATAATGGCTGAGTAAAGTCATTTCACCAAAGAATCTGTCTTATTCCTGAATGAGCACGTGTTTTAAAAGATAAAAATAAATTGTCATTTTGCAACATTACTACACAACAACTGAAATGTTAATAGTTTAATGTTAGATAGTAAGCTTGAAAAGAATTTTCTTGACATAAGTTATGGCCGTAAGAGAATGGAGTTAGACTCAGTGATCCCTTCCTAGACAGAGACAGATAGGGAGATGGCTGTTGCAACTTTATAAATCCGGGAGCAACTGCAGAAAATACCTTAATGTCATTTGTAAAAGTGTTTTTTTTTGCTTTATAGGTTTTTGGTAAAGTTACCTGAGTTGAACTATCAGCTAAAGGTGAAAGCTACAATTGACAAGTATGTTAAAATAATATTCTATTTTCAATCTAAGGAATAGTATTTCAATTCTGCTGTAAGTTTTTTTGGTTTTTCTATTCATTGTTTTCTTTTGTTTGCAGAGAAAGTTCAACAGCAAGAGGGTAGGCAAATAGAAGTTAAAAATTACTCAACTAATTTGAAAAACTTTGCAAGTTGTTGGCAACATTGTAATGGCATGCTCTTTATTCACAGATATCGCAAGTTTAATATATTAGGCACCAACAGCAAAGTAATGAATATGGAAGAGTCAGTCAATGGAAGTCTTTCTGTAGAATTCAGGCACCTGGTAATAAAAAATGTTTATCCATTTCAAAATGAACAAATGATGCCGATAATATAATTAATCTACCTGACTGAAAATACTAATCAGGTTTCCCTGCTTAGCGAGTAATACCGCATAACCTGATATGATATTAAACCACCAAGAATTTCCTAGATTTAGTTTTATTTTGTGCTGAGCTGGGTTCTTTGGCAGGATATCTGAATAGGCAAGTGTTCCTATACCTATTTGTGAAATAATTGGATTAGAACAGGTTTGGTCTTGGCTATGTCATGTTCCAGAATAGGCTGTTGGCATGTTGGCTGTTGGCTGCTACCCTGAGTTAACTTTTATTTGGTTTCAATCTAACATTGGGTCAAAAGGGTCACAAAAACAGAAATTGCTGGAAATGCTCCGCAGGTCTGGCAGCATCTTTGGAGAGAAATCAGAGTAAATGTTTTGGTTTGAGTAACCCTTCCTCAGAAAGGTACTGGTTTAGAGTCATAGAGTGATAGAGATGTACAGCATGGAAACACACACTTTGGTCCAACATGTCCATGCTGATCAGATACCCCAACCCAATCTAGTTGCATCTGTCAGCACCCAGCCCATATCCTTCCAAACACTTCCTATTCATATACCCATCCAAATGCCTTGTAAATGTTGCAATTATACCAGCCTCCACCGCGTCCTCTGGCAGCTCATTCCATACACGTACCACCCTCTGTGTGAAAAGTTTGCCCCTTAGGTCTCTTTTATATCTTTCCCCTCTCACCGTAAACCTATGTCCTCTAGTTCTGAACTCCCCCATCCCAGGGAAAAGACTTTGTCTATTTATCCTATCCATGTCCCTCATAATTTTGTCAAACCTCTATTAGGCTATCCCTTAGCCTTCGACACTCCAGGGAAAACAGCCCCAGCCTATTCAGCTTATCCCTATAGCTCAAATCCTCCAACATTGGCAACATCCTTGTAAATTTTTTCTGAACTCTTTCAAGTTTCACAACATCTTTCCGATAGGAAGGAGACCAGAATTGCACATAATATTCCAAAAGTGGCCTAACCAATGTCCTGTACAGCCGCAACATGACCTCCCAACTCCTGTACTCAATACTCTGACCAATAAAGGAAAGCATACCAAACACCTTCTTCACTACCCTATCTACCTGCGACTCCACTTTCAGGGAGCCTCATTCAAAGGCTGATGCTTTTGTTCAGTAATGGGAGATGCTTCATTAGAAAGTATTTTGCTGCATCAGATGCAAATTTTAAAATGTGATAATTCAGAGAAGAGCAGGGACTTCTAATTTCATGACCAAAGTTCTTCCATTAACCTAGGAATTTCCTTCCAGTCATTCTATGATTCTGATAGTTTGTTAACGTAGAATGCTAGGCTGCACATTAATCAGTATGTTGCAGAAGTAAATCACTGTGTGAAATGTTTTGATATAAAATATATGGAACAATATTGGTGTCTACCAATAACCATTGGAAACAAGCACCTTTAGGAGAAAGTTCGAAAATGTAACTATTTTAATATGTACATGTTTTGACAGCAACTCAAAGAACAGAAATCCTCTGCAGGAACTAAAGGAAATGAGGTAAAGCTTTCAAATCCTCTATTAATCAATTCAGTTGTACTCAAAAAGCCAGCATGATAGAAGAATTTTTTCTGCTGCTCCTAAAACAGTAACATTACGCAGTTAAAATATTTAAAGCTTCTGAATCCATGATTTAAGAGATGAATTCTTGTTAAAAGAAAGCATAAATGCATTATGACGACTGAATATAAGACTATAATTGTAATGCTGATGGGCTATTTCCATTGGAGCAGAAGAGGCCAAAAACAGATTCAGTTGAATTGTTTTAAAAATGCTGAATAGTTTTGGTATGGTGAACAAAGAAGGATTATTTCTTCTCATTGGAAAGTGTGTAATGAGTAATCATCAATTTAATACATGACGGCGAATAAGCAGAAAGGTAAGAATAAGTCTTGTTATGCAGAGAGGTGTTGGAGTTTTATATATTTATATTTTATAACAATTTATTTATTTAACCCTAACAGTGAACACTAACAAAACTATTAACAAACCGAACACTCTTCCCCTAACTAACCACTATCCTTTAGTTGACCACAATTCTACTAATATGCTGCTCTAATAACGCAACCAATAGTAACAGGAAATTAGCACTTAATCTCTTTTCTCCTTCCTGCAGCCTTCCTTTCTCTTTTTCTTGAATCTGCTGTCTTCTCCTGGGTTGTCTTCTTACTTATTACTGCAAGTATTTTTAGCTATTTGAGACTGTTAGGTCTGAAGGTTGATAAGTCCCCGGGGTCTAATGGTCTACATCCCAGGGTACTGAAGGAGGTGGCTCGAGAAATCGTGGATGCATTGGTGATTATTTTCCAGAGTTTGACAGATTCAGTATCAGTTCCTGCGGATTGGAGGGTGGCTAATGTTATACCACTTTTTAAGAAAGGTGGGAGAGAGAAAGCAGGAAGTTATAGACCAGTTATTCTGACCTCAGTGGTGGGAAAGATGCTGGAGTCTGGATAGTAGTAACAGGATAGGTCAGAGTCAGCATGGATTTATGAAGGGGAAATCATGTTTGACTAATCTTCTGGAATGTTTTGAGGATGTAACTCTGAAGATGGACGAGGGAGATCCAGTAGATGTGGTGTACCTGGACTTTCAGAAAGCTTTTGATAAAGTCCCACATAGGAGATTAGCGAGCAAAATTAGGGCACATGGTATTGGGGGCAAAGTACTAACTTGGATTGAAAGTTGGTTGGCTGATAGGAAACAAAGAGTAGTGATAAACGGCTCCATTTTGGAATGGCAGGCAGTGACCAGTGGGGTATCGCAGGGATCTGTGTTGGGACCGCAGCTTTTTACAATATATATTAATGATATAGAAGGTGGTATTAGTAATAACTTTAGCAAATTTGCTGATGATACTAAGATGGGTGGCAGGGTGGAATGTGATGAGGATGTTAGGAGATTACAGGGTGACCTGGCCAGGTTAGGTGAGTGGTCAGATGCATGGCAGATGCAGTTTAATGTGGATAAATGTATGGTTATTCACTTTGGTGGCAAGAACAGGAAGGCAGATTACTACCTAAATGGAATCAATTTAGGTAAAGGGGCAGTACAGAGAGATCTGGGTGTTCTTATACACCAGTCAATGAAGGCAAGCGTGCAGGTACAGCAGGTAGTGAAGAAGGCTAATAGCATGCTGGCCTTCATAACAAGAGGAATTGACTATAGAAGCAAAGAGATTCTTCTGCAGCTGTACAGGGCCCTGGTGAGACCACACCTGGAGTACTGTGTATAGTTCTGGTCTCCAAATTTGAGGAAACACATTCTGGCTATTGAGGAAGTGCAGCGTAGGTTCACGAGGTCAATTCCTGGAATGGCGGGATTACCTTACACTGAAAGACTGGAGTGACTGGATTTGTATACCCTTGAGTTTAGAAGACTGAGAGGGGTTCTGATTGAGACATATAAGATTATTAAAGGTTTGGACACTCTGATGGCAGGAAACATGTTTCCGCTGATGGGTGAGTGCCGAACCAGAGGACACAGCTTAAAAATATGGGGTAGACCATTTAGGACAGAGATGAGGAGAAACTTCTTCACCCAGAGAGTAGTGGCTGTGTGGAATGCTCTCCCCCAGAGGGCAGTGGAATCAAGGGTTATGGAGATAAGGCAGGATCAGGATACTGATTAAGGATGATTAGCCATGATCATATTGAATAGTGGTGCAGGCTCGAAGGGCAGAATGGCCTACTCCTGCACCTATTGTCTATTGTCATTGTCTATTGTCTATCAAATGCCTTGGTACATTTTTAAATTAAATGGTGCCTTTTTGTAAACTTGTTTCAGAGCTTTTCATGTTAGATGGGTAGTTCTCCGATTTTCAAAAATCCCAGTTGTATACATTTCATACATTTGATATATTTTGTATATCCCTGAGGATGTTCCAAATTTATACAACATTTTTGGTTTCAGGCTGTAAACACCATCCGTAGCCCTGCCTATCAGCTCAGTCTGAAGTAATATTACCCACAAGTTCTCTCGCTAATCCATCTGCCTAGCCAATTTTTCAAATGAAATAAAAAAAACCTTTGACACCTTTTTCATCAAAATGTGGTTTGCTTAACATATTTGTATATATCTCTACCTTCTCCCTTCATATCCATCCCTTTTAAATTGACTTTTCTGACTGATTTGCAATTTTTGAAGTTCAAACTTTCTCTCTCGGTCAGCCAAGATCTCCTCTCCCTTACCTTATCCTCTGCTTGTAACTATCATTCAAACAGTTTAATTTCCATTTCCCTTTCTTTTTCTTTTGCCTCTAGCTCGAACTCCTTCATTTTCAATTAAATTTACCCGTTTCCAAAGATTCTGATGACTTTTCCAGCACATTTAAATGCCAAGCTATTTTGCAAATTATTTTTCTTCACAGACAGAGGCAACCCCAACTTCAATTCAGGCAGCATCCGACGAGCAGCAAAATCGACGTTTCGGGCAAAAGCCCTTCATCAGGAATAAAGGCAGAGAGCCTGAAGCGTGGAGAGATAAGCTAGAGGAGGGTGGGGGTGGGGAGAGAGTAGCATAGAGTACAATAGGTGAGTGGGGGAGGAGATGAAGGTGATAGGTCAGGGAGGAGAGGGTGGAGTGGATAGGTGGAAAAGGAGC
>NC_057716.1:2062440-2089736 GCF_004010195.1 Chiloscyllium plagiosum | reverse complement strand
CCCCCCTACGACCCACCCTCCCATCCTGGCACTTTCCCCTGCCACCGCAGGAACTGTAAAACCTGTGCCCACACCTCCTCCCTCACCTCTATCCAAGGCCCTAAAGGAGCCTTCCATCGATTTTGCTGCTCGTCGGATGTTGCCTGAATTGCTGTGCTCTTCCAGCACCACTGATCCAGAATCTGGTTTCCAGCATCTGCAGTCATTGTTTTTACCTTTTTAACCCCAACTCCAGCCAATCTGCCAATTCCAGTAGCATTTCATTGCTTCCATCCCTAGAAAGCATTTAGTAAAGGAAAGTGCCATTTCTCTCACTTTTAATGTAACCAACTACAAGTAATCAAAATTAAACATATTTTCTCACCAAAGTTTTTTTTTATAGATCTAGGACACTAACCCTCTCGTCTATTTGAATCTGTCCAAATCCATTCAGTTCCCATACATGAACCAGCCAGATCTCACAGTCGAACTCCTACCTGCTCAAATCTGGGACCTGAGCCCCCAGTCTGGTAAAATTCCAGATGATGAACCCCCAATCTGTTACTTTGTCAGAGCATAATGAAAGCAAAGGACATTACACCTTTTTCAAGGGAAATTACTTCGATATTCAAAGCAGAGGAATATTCAGGGTTTTGAGGCAGATGGAGTACAGTGAGTTTGGTTTTGGATTGCTGTAGTGAGGAACTAGCACAAACATAGCTGAGTTGCCAAGTTCTCTGCTGTCAACATCTATGCTTAGTTTCAAGTACAAGTTCATGGATTTTACTGATATTGTACAATATTGTCAGCATTTTCTTTCTAAGTATCGTATCAGCTTGATTCAAATTCATTATGTATATATTGATAAAAATAATTCTAGTCACAAACTTATATTAAAGTTAAGCTGTATTAAACATCACACCTCTCTAATACGTACATCTCAATTGATTACTTATTAAGTAATCATCCCTTCTTGAACCTTTTGCTAAATTCCCATCAACATGATTTTTATACAGTCACTTGTTCTTTTTGCTGAGTCTTCCTTTTCATTTGTCACTTTTCTAATTGTTGTTATTTTTCCCAATTTTGCAGGGTCCTCTGATTGTGACAGAGGAACTTCATTCAATCAATTTTGAAACACAGTTTTGTCATCAAGATTTGGTCATAGATTTAGAGGTGAGTTGACTCATGCACTTATAGGAGATTACATCAGTAACATCACATCAGCCTACTAAGGTTACTTACCGCAGGATTCCTAACCCCTGACCTGCTCTTGTACCATAATTTTTATTTGGCTAGTCTAGTTCAGTTTCTGGTCAATGGTAACCAGGTGTTGATAATGAGAGATTCAATCATGGTAATGCTATTAAATGTCAAGGGGTGATAGTTATTACCTGGTACTTGTATGGCATTAATGTTACTTAACTTTTATTAGCCCAAACTGAACATTAGTCATGAATGATGCTAAATATTGTGCAATCATCAGCAAACATCCCAATGGCTCTCTTGATGTAAGAAATGTCATTGGTGAAGCAGTTTAAGTGGGTTGGTCTTACAACATTGCCCTGAGGAACTCCATGCAGATGTCCTGGAGCTGAGATGACAAAACTCCAACAACAACAACCTTCTTTTTTTATGCCAGGAATGACTCCAACCAGCAGATGGCTTTACCCCTGACTTTCATTGACTCTTGTTTTGCTAGATTCCTTGATATCAACAAAGTCACTCTCACTTCACCCCTTTTACCCCTGACTTCCAATGAGTCCCGTTTGACTAGATTCCTTGATGTTTTGATGTGAACGATTGTCTCCCTCACCTCAACTCTAATTTAGTACTCTTGTCCATGTTTGGAAAGCTATCATGAGGTCAGGAGCTTCCATACTGGCAGAATGAAAACTGTCTCTCAGTGAGCAGCTCAGTGTTGAGCAAGTGGCAATTTGATAGCATTGTTGTTGACCCCTTCCATCACTTCACTGATGATCCGGAGTAAAGTGAAAGTGCTAGGTTCGTTTTGTGTATGGGATTTGCCTGACAATGTTCCACATTTCCTATAAATCTCAGTGTTGTAGCTGTACTAAAACAGCTTGGTTAGCAGCACTATACTGACATAGTACTGAGAACCTGTGCTACAAAACTGGCTGTGCTCCGAGCCAAGCTGTTTTATTGGGGCACATATCCTTTGCAGTGTCAGTGTCTTCATCTATTTCTTAAAATCATATAGAGTAAATTGAATTGGCCAAAGACTGGCATCTGTGATGCTGCTGACTTCCAGAGGAAATGGAGATTGACTATCTTCTCAGAATTACTGCTGAAGATTATTGCAAATGTTTCAGCTATATCTATTATTGTGATGTGCTGAGCTTCCCCATCATTAATGATGGAAATATTTGTGGAGCCTCCTCCTCAGTGAGTTGTTTAATTGTCCACTACCATTCACAACTGGAAATGGCAGCACTGCAGAGCTTAGATCTGACCCATTGGTTATGTATTTGCTTAACATTATCTATCACATGCTTCTTATGCTGCTTGGCATATCTGCAGTCCTGTGTTGTAAATTCACCAGGTTGACGCATTTTTTTGGTATGCCTGATTGAGTTCCTAATTGGAGTAGGAATCCTCCTGCTGGGATTTCCTCTCCACAGGGCATATTTAATTTTTACACCTGTCCAGGTCAGGTGTACATCTCACTGCTAAAAGCTACCAGCTGATCAGAGGCTGGCTGCTCCCTATTCCAGCCAATGCACCTGGAAGCAGTGGCTTCTTCCTAAAATAAAACCTTGGGCCTCTACCAGGATCATTATAGAGAAAGGTAGGTGACATGGGGTCATGGGGATCGGATAGCCAGAGGGTGGATGGAGAGAACAGGGGGCCAATGGCTGTGGGTTGTCAATGGACTTTCCTGATTATATGTCCCTTGACCAGACACCCAGTATTTTCCAACAAGGGCCTTTACCCACCTCCTGCAAGGTCAGAGGCAAATCAAATGCTTGTTGGTCTCTGAGAGTGTTGAATTCTCCAACCATCACTCACTGAATGTCCAGCAGAGGTTGGATGAAGCCCTTTAAATGGGCATTAATTGCCTTCCCATCATATACTGGGAGTAGTGGGCAAGGCTGGATGCTGGACCCTTCTGCTATCAAACTGCTCCCCATCATCAGAATTCACTTTGGGAGGTCATTAGTTCCATCTTTTGTACTTTTCTTAGAGGATTGATGTGTATTATGTTGAAGTTAACAGTTGTCCTTGTCTTTATATTTAAATGACAGACCAGTTCATTGCCTGTCGTGGTGATCTCCAATGTAAGTCAACTGCCTAGTGGCTGGGCTTCAGTTATATGGTACAACATGTTAATGAATGACCTCAAGGTAAATTCATCAATCATCTTGTTTTTGTCAGCATAGAAATTAAAACAGTGTGCACACCATTAACATCATACCTCTTTATACATTTTTTCAAGTTTTCCATTATACGCGAATTTGTCTGCATTATAGTGTATCCTGCCGATGTGACCTTATCATTGCTGTAATTACATCCTTCTGCCAGGAGTGGCACTGCTTCCCCAATACTACCTGAACTGCTGTGCTCTTCCAGCTCCACATTTTATTGATTGTGACACTGCAACAGATTACTTTTGCATCTCCCAGCGTTAGTTTGCAGAGAAGCTCCAACAGCTCTAGCACTCTGTCTCAAATTGTTAAATTATTTACCAGAACAACTTTTAATGTAGGAATTTGCATTTGTTAAAGGCTGAATGAAAAATTGCCAAAGCCAAGTAAGAAACGTTTGTGAGAGAGAGTTGAAAAGAAACTCTTAATTAGAGAATGTGGAAATACAGGGAAGCAATGACAGAGCAGATTAGTTGAAAACCATTTCTCTGACAGAGATATAGATAATTCTATAAGAAACGCTTTTCACATTTTAAATAAGCTTTATTTTCCAATTGATTCTAAGGAGATGGACATTGCTAGTAAGGCCAGCATTTGCTACCCATGCATAGTACCTCATTGCTTGAAAATCTTTAACCAGTGTCCAAGGTCTTCAATTTCCTTGTTCTAGAATTCATACATTCCCCTGAGGCAGATGACATTTATCCTCACAAATACCAAGCAATCATGCCCCATCCCATCAGGGTACCATCAGCACTTCATTTTTTTTCAGTGACAGCCTCCAAACAACTACCCACTATTTCTACATCTAACAATCCCTGGCTTGTGCTTGCAGCAACACCCCAAATGCTGCCATGTTCATGTTCTTAGCCTCCATTGATATTGTACCTTTACTCACAGTGCTTTTGGAACCTGAGGCTCCATGATACTCCCTGACCACTGCCCCATGTTGCGACATGGTGACACCATCTCTTATACCTACCAGTCCTCTGTAACTGCTTTTCAATTCCTCCAAGTACTATGGCTGCTCTTTTCAATATTCTTCGATTCTGCAAATCCTTTCTGATTCCTCTAATCTCTCACATCATGCAAGCAAAAAGAAACATTAAGTTTAAGAACTAAACAAAGCCAGTTGAGTGTGTGTGTGTACGCATGTGTGTGAGTGTAAGAGAGAGATATGCAAAAAAAGCTTCATGTATTCTATCTTACCTTCCAGTGTGGGTTTCTGCTTTAAATATAATGAGGGTTTCTGCCTCTACCATTCATTTAAGCAGCATGTTCCAAATGACCACCACCCCAGGTGGAAAGAATTACTATTTAATTCCCATCCAGTCGTTTCATTGACTACTTTGAATCTTTCCCCCTTGCCCTCCTCTGTTCTAAAGCAAACAAACCCATTCCTGGCAGCATTTGCATAAATCCCTTCTAGAAACAGAATATAGGACTAAAGTAGACCACTCGGCCCTTCAAGCCTATTCCGCCATTCAGTATGATTGTGGCTGATCATCCAACTCAATATTGTATCTTCACCCCATGCTCTTTGATCCCTTTTAGTCCGAAGAACTACATCTGAATTCTTCTTGAAAACCCCATATGATTGCATCCTCCCAGTAATTAAGATAATAGTCAATTTGCCGTATTTGCAGTTTGCAAATTTGCAATTTGCAGTTTTCCTCCCTTGGCCTCTACAGGAAATGCCTTCTCGTGCTTGGTGATTTCAACATTCATGAAAGCACATCATGCTGTCTCTCCTCTAAGCTCATTGCCCTGTTATCCATCCTAAATCTCACATTTCCTGTAAATTCGCCAACCCATATTCACTACCTCCCTTTTGAACTTGTCATCTCAACTGGTTTTGCTTCTCCCATCAGATCAGTTATCAACAGGGCTATCTCTGATTGCTTCTTTTTATCCCTCACCACTCTCATCCCTTTTTACTCTCCAACACTCTCTCCTGTATCTGCCTCTGGAACCAAAAAACTATTCTACAATTCACAACCAACTTTCAAATTCTCCAGTATTTGCCCCTTTGTTCGTCACAGCATTTCAGAACAAATGATCTGTCTCGTCAGTTTCACTAACCCACCCTGGCTACTAAACTATAACATTTTGATTTTAAAATTCTAATTTTGATTGATACATCCCTCCATGGGGTGACTCCTCCCTTTCTTTTGTAATCTTCTCATGCCTAATAATTGTGTAAGGTATCTAAGCTCAACCAATTTTGACCTCTCGGTCATCCCTTTTTAACTACTCCACCTTCAGCAGCTGCATGGGCTCCAACCTCTGGAATATCCTTTCTATGCTTTGGACTGAATAGTAGACCAAGCTTAATCAGCTGAAAGATCTACTCCTGTTCTCATGTTCCTGTTAACCTCCTAACCTAGTTTATACTATCTGTAACATTGGGGCTCCCTTGTAATGTGTTCCACAATTCTGTAAATGTTTTCATGGGAAGTTAATCTGACATTCTGTCTTGAAGCTGTTGTGCAGCAGCTTCAGCAGGCTGCGCAGGAATTTCCCCCTTTAAGTTGATGCAAATGCGCGGACACTCAAAGGAATTTTAAAGGTCTGTGCACTTAAATCACCTGTCTGCTTCAGAAAAGAATTAGCAGATATATCATTGACTTCCCTTCTTATTCAACTTCCGAGTTTGGGATTGTCATTGAATCCTTCATGGTGGTGAATAAGTTGTCTATATCAACTTTGTCAGTTTCCTCAAAATTCCTGCAGTTTTGTAATATCGCGAATTTTCTAGATGCTTTTCATCTTTCTGAGAGTATTAACAACTATTCTTTGATTAGTTGCTTAGACTGCATAAAATACATTGGCATATGAGCATAATGTTTATAGCAATAAAAGTGCATGCATTTTTACAAGTGGCTTCAGGGTGTTTGATAACCGGTTAACTGTATGAGAAAACTGTTATTGCTGGGATTACCCTGCTAGTATCTGTTAAAACAAAAGTCAGATGTTTTAGGTGTAACATCTAACAGCAGCTCTATTCATTTTGATAAAGGTCACACAAGAAATGTCAGCTTGTGTTTACTCTTTGCTGTTAGAGTTGCTGGGTATTTCCAGCATATTATGTCTTTGCCTGAATATATTGAAAGGTAAGTTGCTGAATTTGTTGTGTCTCTTGCATTTTGCAGAATTTGGCCTTGTTCACCAGTCCTCCTACTGCCACTTGGAGTCAGTTGTCAGAGGTGCTGAGTTGGCAGTTCTCTTCCTATGTGGGACGAGGTCTGAGTTCTGACCAGCTCAACATGTTGGCAGAGAAGTTGCTGGGTAGGTACAAGGAGATCAGTAATTAGCTGGATTTGGTTGATACATCTCAATGCACAAGTACTTTCACAAATAGAATTAAAAAAGAGAAACCAACAGATTGAAGTTTCAGGGAGAAAGTGAGGTCTGCAGATCATTCCTGAGGAAGGGCCTGTGCCCGAAACGTCGAATCTCCTGTTCCCTGGATGCTGCCTGACCTGCTGTGCTGTTCCAGCAATAAAGTTTCAAGATTGAAGTTTCAGGCCTCCCTTGAAAATTGTGGGCAATAGCTTAATGCTTTGTTGTCACCATGGCAATGTTTTCCTATCATGGATCACCAGAATAACCCAAAGCCAGGCAACAGGACCATTTAAAACTTTGGTTTAATCCCACGACACACTTAGGATTCCAGTTGCTAGTTTTGGTCTGACGTGTGTATGCTCTGACCAGAGCATGGCTAAAATTCCCAAGATGTAAGGAAGCCTTCAATCTACAGAAAGGGTTCTGGGCACGTTTCATTCCCCCTAATTCACCTTCCTAACACTGCAACCTCTTTGAGCAGGCAAACCCTCCCCGTGTCAGATTAAAATTGCCTCCAATTTCTCATAGAACACACATTCAGTTATTCATGAGGTCACATACAAGATTTCATTACAAGTATTTATTACTTAACTCAAATCTTCTGTTTCTTTGTTAAGATCAGTCTAAAATTTTTCGTACTTCATACTTTTATCTACTCCAATTCAGCAAGTAATGTAATCCAAGCATATAATTATAAGGCTTATGTTTAATGTTCAGCATGATTGATAGGTTGGTGAACAAGCACCACCTGCTGCTCTCCTCAGTGTACTACGCCTTAAGATGAGTATTAGACTGTCAAAAGGTTGAAAATGGAAAGGCAGGAGGAACCATAGGAGAGAGACAGAAGATTACTGTCCAGCCGCAACACGAATTCCTATACTCAATGCACTGACCAATAAGGGCAAGCATACCAAACGCCTTCGTCACTAACCTGTCTACCTGTGACTCCACTTTAAGGAACTATGAACTTGCACTTCTTGGCCTCTTTGTTCAGCAGCACTCCCCAGGACCTTATCATTAAGTGTGTAAGTCTTGTCCTGATTTGCCTTTGGATTACAGCACCTCACATTTATCTAAATTAAACTCCATCTGCCATTCCGGATCATCAGCCCTTCTGATCAAGGACCCATTGTACACCTTCGCGTCCACTACACCACTAAGTTTGGTGTCATGTGCAAACTTGCCAACCATACGTCCTATGTTCACATCCAAATCATTTGTATAAATGACAAAAAACAGTTTACCCAGCATCAACCCTTGTGGCACACCAATGGTCACTCATCTCCAGTGCGAAAAGCAACCCTTGAGAATGTAGCAGTGAGCTGCTTTCTTAAACTGCTGCAATTATTTGATGTGGGTACAACCACAATGCCTTTACAGTGGGAATTCCAGGACCTGACCCAGCGCACCTGAAAGAACAACAATGTGTTTCCGAATCAGAGTGGTGAGTGGCTTGGAGGGGAACTTGCAGGTTTCCACATGCTCCATGTATTTACTGCCCTTGTTCTTCTAGATGGAAGTAGAAGGGAATTTGGAAGGTACTGTCTAAGGAGCCTTGGTGAATTTCTGCATTGCATCTTGTAAATATTAACACTGCTGCTACACTGAGCATTGATGGTAGGACAAGTGAATGTTTCCAAATGTGGTGCTAGTCAGGCACCCTCCTTTGTCTTGGGTGGTGTCAAGCTTCTCCAGTGTTGGTGGTGATACAATTATCCAGGCAAGGAGGGAGTTTTCCATCACATTCCCAACTTGTGCCTTTTAGATGGTGGACAGGCTTTGGAGTGTCAGGTGGTGATGTATTCACTGTAGGATACCTAGCCTCTGACTTTCTCTTGGAGCCATAGTATATATTCAGCTAGTCAAGTTCAGATTCTGGTCAACGCTAATGCTCAGGATGTTGATAATGGGAGATTCAGCAATGGTAATGCCATTGAATGTCAGAGGTCAATGTTTATACTCTTTCACACTGGAGACAATCATTTTAAGGAAAATAATACATGCCACTTATCACCATGCCTGGAGCAGTAGGTGATAATCAGCAATAGGTTTCCATGTTTGTGTTTTGCCTGATGCCATGAGACATCAATGTTGAGGACACCCAAGGTAACACTTACCTGTCTCCATACCATCATGCCATCACTCTGATGGGTCTGTCCTGTGACAGGACTTGCCCAGGGACAGTGATGATGATGTGTGGGACACAGTCATACACATATTTATACCTTTCAATCATTGCCAGACTGTTGCTTCATTAGACTGTGGGTCAATCTCCCAAATTTGGAATAAGGTTCCAGAAGGTTTTGCAAGATTGACAGGGTTGTGTTTGCCATTTTAGTTTTGGGTCCTAGGTCAATGTCAGGTGATCCATCAAGTAGTTTTGATGCAATTGAATGGCTTATTAGGCCATTCCAGAGGGCAATAAAGATTCTACAACATTGCTGTGAGTCTGGAGTCACACACAGGTCAGAGCAGATTTCCTTCTTTAAAGGATATTAGAGGGCCAGATAGGTTTTTAAATCAACCAATAATGGTTACATGTTCACCACTGGAATAGCTTTTTAATTCCAGTTTTTGATTTTATTGAATTCATGTTTCACCATCTGCTGGGGTAAGATTCAAACCCATGTCACTATCATGGCTGTTCTAATGGCAGGTTAGGACTGTGTCACCTCTTCCATGAAATATTAGCATTTGGTTGTTTGTAAATTGAGTAGAAAGTCTTATTGCAAAACTTACATTTTCAGTCATTTAAATTTACCACACCTTTTCAATTTAGTACCCCAGCAAAGTTCACTTTGTGTTAAAATGTTCACTGTAACAGATAATGAAATATTCTTTACGCTAATTAATCCAAAAACATTTGTAAAAGTAATGCTGTTTTCATTGGCTATTTTTCAGTTCTTCTGTGGGGTTTTACCACACTGCAAGAGTGAATTTGCTTTAGAATTGCTGCCAACAAAAACTATCTTTCAGTAGTAAACTTGACAAGTCAGTTAATTCTTCTGTCACTGTTCACAAAAAATAATTTATTTTTAGTGCAGTGGAAAATCATCTATAAATGACCATTCAAACTAATGTTTTGAAAGGCCTAGACACTCCGCGTTCTCTTGTGTGTATGTTTGAGCTTTTTTCAGGTAACTCATGATAATCAATAATCCTATTGTAAGGATTGTGCCAAGAGTTAAAATTGAGTAATTTGTAGACTTGGAAGCGAAAATAAAAAATTCATGAGTGGTGAGGTGCATAAAGGTGAGGAAATGTAAAGTAATAGGGTTTGGGAATGGGTCTGGGTGAGATATTTTTCGGAGGGTTGGTGTGGACTTACTGGGCTAAATGCCCTGTTTCCACACTGTGGGAATTCTATGATAAATGATTGACCAATGAAGGTCTGCTCTACCATGTTGCTCACTGGCTGCCAAGATTCTGCAAATGGAACTGTGTATTGTGGTATGTTGTTGAAAATGTCTTTCAATAAAACATGTTTCTTTCATCTTTGGGGGTCAGTTTAGCTCAGTTGACTCATGAGAGTGCGACTCATGAGAGATCTGGTAAGGCTATGGTGACATAAGTACATAACTTTCATTTACATTGTCGAAATAAAGGAAAATGAATTAACTTAACCAAAACAGCTGCATACACATGGAACATGTTGGTGCATTAATAAAGAGCTTATAAGGTCCAAACAATGACCAGTTTAATCATTAACTGTTAAGGACCCAAGTACATAACATTATGATAGCTAAGGGAGTTTCCTGTTGCCATGTAAGGAAAAGTTTTTTTTTCAATTTTCCATAAAACTACTGGTCACCTGTTATGGAAGCCGACTGATCCTCTGTTCTGTTTATTTTCAGTGACTAAATTATGTACACGAAACAGTGAGTCATGTACCACGTAATGGAACCTCATTTATTGACCAAATAGGTAAAAACAATTGACTGCAGATGCTGGAAACCAGATTCTGGATTAGTGGTGCTGGAAGAGCACAGCAGTTCAGGCAGCATCCAAGGAGCTTATTGACCAAATGTAATGTCATAATCATTAGCCATGCCTTTAAAGTGCAAACATTTGTTAATTATGTTAAACATCATGCGCTTTGTACCTTTAAACATGTAACCTGTCAGCTCTATACTGGTGCTGAAGATGACATATAGAATAGGATATAGAATGCAGTATATAACTCACCTTCTGATTCTACAAAGACTGTACAACACCTACAAGGTGCAGAACAGGAATGCAACGTATCAATCACATAGCAACCTATCCATCAGTCCCTTCACCACCTAAACATAGTGGCAGCAGTGTGTACCATCTGCAAGTTGCATTGCAATTACATATGGAGGCTCCTCTGACAGCAACTTGCAAACCAATGACCTGTACCACCTAGAGGGTTAAGGCAGTAGATGCATGGGAAGAGCAATCCCTGAAACTTCTCTTCCAAGTGGCACACCATCTTGACTTGGAACTGTGTTGCTGTTCACTCACTGTTGCTAGGCCAAGTTACTGGAATTCCCTTCCTAACAGCACTTTGGATGTCCCTATACCCAAAGACTGCCACGGTTTAAGAAGGCAGCTCACCATCACCTTCTCAAGAACAATTAGGATGGCGATAAATGTTGGCTGAGCCAGAGACATCTACATCCCCTGAATTAATAAAAGTCCCGAATAAACAGAGTGGCAGTGGAACTAGGGAAGAAGTTGCTGCTGCCCAGCACAACACCTGAAGTCTTTGATCATCACTGTACCACACACTCAGATCAGTGATGCTAGTGTTGCAGCATGATCACCATGATGTAGGGAAAGGGATCAGTAACTAAGGTGAATTGGTGGAGAATCAGTACTTTGATTCAGCACTGAGTATAACATGGGACAGGTCAACACCCCACCTTCCCCAACCCCATCCCATGGACACCTAGAAACAACTTGCCAGGATCTGCTTGTTCCACCTGCTATTTAATTAATTCCAATGGATATTAATTTTCATTTTAAGAGTCTCAACCGGTGACAAAGCAGAAATCCCATCTATGAGCATGCCCACTATTGACTTAATAACGGTGGAGGTGGGTCCCAGCTCACTATCCCCCAACTTGATGAAATGTCCCTGGTTTGAAACTCTCCCGCGAGTGGAAACATCCTTTCAGGATTTACTAGACCAAACTCCCTGAACACATTCCAATAAGACCATCTCACATCCTATTAAGTTCCAGTGTGTATCTGGCCCAACCCTGTTCAATGTTGCTTCATATGACAATGCTTATTTCCCAGGAATCAGCTTAATAAACCTTCTCTGTACTGTTGTCATTGCAGAGTATATTTTTCCTAGGTAAGGAGATCAAACTATATACAGTGCATTGGTTGCAGTCTCACCAATGCCAACAGTTGTAGCAGACTTCAATACATTTAAACTAAGCCTCTTGATAATTAAGTCTAATATTGAATTTGCCTGAATATTTATCTGCTGTATGTACAAGGATGCCCAAATTCTTTGTTCCTCAGAATTTTGCAGTCTCCCATTTCAAATAACATCCTGCTTTTTTTATGCTTCTTGTCTAAGTGAACAACTTCCTATTTTTCCTCCTTATCGCACCATCTACCAAGCATTTGTCCACTCACATAACCTATTCTAATTCCCTTAGCAAACTCTTTGCATTCTCCTCACAATTTACTTTCCTACATATCTTTGTATGATCAGCATATTAGGCTACAATGCTATCTATCCTTTCATCCAAGTCATTAACATATATGGTAAATAGTTGAGGCCCAGCACTGATCCCTGTGGAACTTCACTAGTTATAGTTGGAAAAATTCATAGAAAAATGTCAACGATTGTACCATTCGTTTAAAAATCAGAAAGCTAAAAGCATGCAATTTATCTATGGCTCTTTGCCTCAAAAGAGAGTGGAAAGAAAATGACAGAACTTTAAATTACAAACTTTCTGCAGAATGTGGATAATTTTGACACTTTAATACCCTCCCTTAGTGAACTGTACAATCCTTGATAACCAAGGAACAAATGAGCTTTTTTTTGGATGAAGAATTATAAAGGAGTGGGATTCTGCTGTGTACTTATAGCAGGAAGAGAGTTCCATTAATTAATCTATGATTTTGCTTCATAAAGTACACAGGAAACTTGTTTGGCACAATGGCTCACAGCAAATAAATTTTAAATATAATGTAAGTAGCAGTTTAATATAGACTTAAATAATCAACACAAGAATGGGTAATTCCAAACTTCAGGCAATTATATTCAACTTATTTTATATACTCATTTGATATTTTGTTCCTCGTTTTTAGGACCACAGCTGAGTTACAACGATTGTCACGTTTCATGGAATAAGTTCTGTAAGGCAAGTAGCTTTTGTTTTAATCTGTATTGGCATAATGTTCTTAAAGGACTAATTGATGCCTTTGTTTGCATATACCACATGCCAAGCTAGTTTTTAAGAATATAAAAATCCCAATAATACCTGCACCCAGAATTGTACAGTTTAACTTTCATTGTTGAGTATACTTTTCCTTTCAACAAAACATACAACTTGATATTTTTCACACTCCTTTCTATTCAAGAGAGCAAGATACTGTCAGACAAAGAAATTATTATACAAATTACTTTCTTTTTACATGACACATAGTTTATCAGCCATCTTCAGTTTGAAGTTAATGTTATTCACAGTATTGCTAAACATCTCTCCAAACCACAGTGAACCTCATGTTATGTCGGCACTATGTGATGTGCATAACTAACACCCATTACAGTCTTTACATTGGTATCCAACTGAGTAAGTTATCCTTCATGATCAATGCTGCACAACTAACGATTAACAAATGTCTACACTGTTTCGCTTCTTTAAAAACAAGAACTAAAGTATCTACACATGTTCATTGTTCATTACATCAATGCCCCAAAAAACTAACATCCTATATTTTCAAATGAGCTGTTGTCTGATTCATCCACTCCTATGAATCACTTTGTATTCTGCTTTCTTCAAATAGATCAATCCTTCCCATTTCTCTTCAGAACCATATGAATCATGACTGATGTGAGGCAGTTATCTAATTTTACTGATCCAGAAAGTGAAACAATTGTGAAATCCTTTTTAAATTTCCTGGTAAAATGTTTCAGTACACAACAGTTTCCATATTTGTTTGTTTCAAACTATATCCAACAAAATGTTTTCTTTCATGCGTCTCGCAGCAATTTCTAAATGTATAACATTAAATAATTGGCCCACTCAATTGATTTGAGTAATCAATATGGTCAGACTAAAAATGAATTTCACTAAGTGTAAATAATGGTGACCAGATTGATTCTGAAATTTTCAGTTAAAAAACATCAAGTTGGTTATTTTGCATATCTTGTGTCACTTTTGATTCAAGATCATACCCAAAATTCCACTGAATAATAAAATTAAAAACCCAAACTCCAAAATTGGCTGAGCAAAGAAGCAATAAAAGGATAAATTTACATTCATTTACTTTATCCCCCCCTTTTATTGTCTTATTTTTGTTTTGCTTGCAAACTCAAGAATCATCTTGCAATTAGACCATTCCTACAAGGACCCATGTAAAGTCTTGTTTGGTTCTTCATGGGAGACTGAATAGCAAGGTTAGATCTCATGGAATACAGGAAGAATTAGCCATTTGGATACAGAACTAGCTCAAAGGTAGAAGACAGAGGGCGGTAGTGGAGGGTTGTTTCTCAGACTGGAGGCCTGTGACTAGTGGAGTGTCACAAGGATCGGTGCTGGGTCCACTACTTTTCATCATTTATATAAATGATTTGGATATGAACATAAGAGATAGAGTAAGTAAGTTTGCAGATGACACCAAAATTGGAGATGTAGTGGACAGCGAAGAGGGTTACCAAAGATTACAATGGGATCTTGATCAGATGGGCCGATGGGCTGAGAAGTGGCAGATGGAGTTTAATTTAGATAAATGCAAGGTGCTGCATTTTGGGAAAGCAAAATTAGAAGGAGTTATACACTTAATAGTAAGGTCCTGAGGATTGTTGCTGAACAAAGAGACCCTGAAGTGCAGGCTCATAGCATCTTGAAAGTGAAGTCACAGGTAGATAGGATAGTGAAGATGCCGTTTTGTGTGCTTTCCTTTATTGGTCAGTATATTGAGTACAGGAGTTGGGAGGTCATGTTGCGGCTATAGTAGACATTGGTTAGGCCACCTTTGGAATATTGCATACAAATTACCACGTGGGTGGTATCGTGGCTCAGTGGTTAGTACTGCTGCCCCACAGTGCCAGGGACCCGGGTTCAATTCCCACGTTGGGCAACTGTTTGGAGTTTGCACATTCTCTCCATGTCTGCGTGGATTTCCTCCGGGTGCTCCAGTTTCCTCCCACAGTCCAAAAATGTGCAGGTCAGGTGAATTGGCCATTCTAAATTGCCCATAGTGTTAGGTGCATTACTCAGAGGGAAATGGGTCTGGGTGGGTTACTGTTTGAAGGGTTGGTGTGGACTTGTTGGGCCGAAGGGCCTGTTTCCACACTGTAGGGAATCTAATCTAATCATATGCTGAGGTGAACAACCTCCAGCTGAGTTCTCAACAATTATATAAAAGGTGTTGCACTTTTGCCCAGAAAGCCTTCAAAATACCTGAGAAAATTCAATCAATGGGGTTGTGACCAATTTCATAAATGTCATTCCCATACTTTGGAGCAGTAGGTTCATTAACAGCTTCTCAATCTGTGTAGCAAGCACAGGTAAAGAGGCTAGAAATACTGTAGTGTGGAACTCACCTCCTGCCTCGCCAAAGTTGGCCCACCATCTGTAAGGCATGAGTCAGGTCACATACAGTATGTGGACTACAACGGTTCAAGAAAGCAGTTCACCACCATCTTCTCAAGGGCAGCAAGGGCTGGGCAATAAATGCTAGCCAGACAGTGACATTCACATCCCATGAATGAATTTAAAAATCTGTGATCTTCTCTGGCCCTGTACCACCAACTCTGTTTTTCTGACTCCAGCTTCTTTTATATCCCCACTTTCGATCACACCACTGTTTGTAGCTATAACTTGAGCCTTCTAGATCCAGTACTTTGAATTCCTAAATTATCCCATACCTACCCCCCTCTCTTCTTCCAAGATCTCAAGAATATTACTTTGACTGACTCATTTTAATAGCTGCTTTATTTGACTGCATGTTTTTCGCTCTTTACACCTCTATGAAACACTGTGAGGTATTTTTCTCTGTTAAAGATAACTTGAAAAAAATAAGCACATTCAATGGAGATCTACGGCACAGAAAAATACCCCTTGGCCGACCAGTCAAAAACAACCACCTAAAATAAAGTCACCATTGTCCCAGAGGGTCATAGGTCTGTTCTGTCATTAGAGAGAGAGAGAGAGAGAGAGAGAAAACTGATGATGAGTTTAACCTGAAAGTCACCATGCCTCAAGCAAGGAGCATATTTGAGAATGTGGCACCTTCATGGTAACTTTAACTAGTGTAGGAATTGAACCCCCACTGTTGGTTTCATTCTGCATCACAAACAAGCCATCCAGCCCACTGCGCTAATCAATTCCTTCTGTTAAAGATATTCAATTGCTATGAATTGTCATAATCAATAATCAGTGAATGACATTTCTGTTTGTATTTGTGCATAAGTTGCATCCCTAATCTTATATGTACACATACTCAAATATTTTGATAATACAGGAAGCAATGTTTCAGCCTTGATTCTAAGCAGCTAAAACTTCAAGAATTTGCAGAATCACTGAATACTATTTATACAAATTCTGATAACTTTTTTTTGTTTCCTTTACAGGAGAATCTTCCTAACAGGTTCAGTTTCTGGTTGTGGTTAGATGGAATCCTGGAACTCATCAAGAAACACCTATTGGCTTTATGGATAGACGGGTAATTAAAAGCCAACAACGGATATTATTGATTACTGTGGAAGTTACCAGTATACTTAGTAGCGAAGCAGTCGTTTGATTTAATTTATGGGACAACCTGCATTGTAGCAAATAAGATTTAATTTAACACATTAAAATCCAGTTTCAATCTCAGCACTTCAATATGTGAACATCAATTCTACATTATTTAACCTTCAACTATGGGCGGCACGGTGGCCCAGTGGTTAGCACTGCTGCCTCGCAGCGCCAGAGACCCGCACATTAAAATCCAGTTTCAATCTCAGCACTTCAATATGTGAACATCAATTCTACATTATTTAACCTTCAACTGTTACATTTGAAGAAATTACATTCTATGGTATCTATAATTTTCAAATTATTGAATTAGTATATCTGATTACGTCTGTTCTATATTAACCTTTTCTCTGATTGTTAACCAGTTATTCATTCAGCTCATTGAACCATCATTTTCTGTAGTTCTCTAATACATTAATAATCAGATTGCATGCCCATGCCTTTTAACATTGAACACTTATCTTCTGTACACTCTCAATTCTCTTTGCCAATACATCAATAACCATTTAAGATAGAGTCTAAAATTACACATTCTAAATGTGGCCAGAGAGTTTTATACAAAAGCAAACTAGTGAGGATGCTAGAAATCTGAAATAAAAAGCAAAAAAAAAGCATGAATACTGCATGAGTCATGCAAACTATGAATTGATTCCATCCAGGATAATTTCAATACCTAAACCAGCCCATACATTTTTCCAGATCTCTGGAGTACTAAACAGCTTTCTGATTAAAATGGCAGAATTTGGTTAGGTCAAAGTGTAGGTCTGATTGATGGGTGATTGTTAGGGGTGCAGGGGAGGGGTTTTGGTGTATGGAGTTCAGGGAGGGTGCGGTTGGGGTTTTCAGTGGTTGGTCAGGGGTTCAATTTAAGAGTGACCCAGGAGTTGGAGTACTTTTTCATCCGCTATTTTTTTCCTGTGTAACTTCTAAGCTTAAGTGAGTCAGAAGCTTCTGAATTCTCCAAATTTACTGGGCTCTTTTGAAGATTTCTGGACTCATGGCTAAAAGTCCAGAAAATCCAAATTCCCAAATAATTCCCACAGAGTCACTGCATCAAAGATTCTGCAGTATCTCAACATACAACACTGGACTGCGTATCTGACAAACCTCTGGCCTTTGGAATATCTTTGCCATATATTCTCAGTCACAAATATATCAAAGTCTTCTGAAAATCAATGTGACAAACCCAATGAGGAACCTCATCTATTAATTTCATCTACTACTTTAGCTATGCCTTCAAAGAGTTTATGTGGAACTGTGAAACATGTATTGCTTGTAAAACTACACAAAGTTGTACTTAGAGAAACATTGAAATGTCAGTAGTAGGAAAAATGTTAAAGGTTATTCTCTCTGATACTAAGACTATGATTTGTTAATGAGTGTCATAAAAGACTTTTGAATATGTAAGGCATGTATCAGCCATCTTCATCTCTTTTTAAAAAAGATCTGAATTGTCAGCTTAAACACTGTTGGAGCAGTTAGCTTTAAATCAAGGTAATAAGATCTGTCTCACATTATGTCATTTCAACTAGCAGAGAAAAAAAGTTTCCAACCTAGGTTCCATTGCCTAATTTCTTTTTATTTCAAAAATATACTTTATTCATAGAAATCTTTGGTACCTGTACAGTTGATGATGTCCTTCAGATGTATACTTTACATGTCTTTACATCCAGAGAACAGACTGAGTCATTAGTACCATCCAGTCTCTTGGCCTTTAGCTGAGGTTTCTGCAGGGTCCAGTTACTGAATGGGCCCTTGTTCCATGGCCTAAGTGAGTTAGTTGCTCTAAAACAACAATCTCTATGCAAAATGGGACCTAACACCTGCTTCAGGCCTTTTTGCTGTGTTTTATTGCATATGGCCGTGGCACGCATATTCAACAGTTGCCTAGCAATCAAACCTGAAGTTCTAAAGGGGTCATTGAAACTTGCCATTGGAAAGGGAAATTTCAACTTTTTTGCTTCTTTTAATAAGGACGAGCAGGCGTGAGCTGCTGTAAGTCTGCAGATGACAGTTAACCCAGTTCCTGACTGCCAATTGATTGTCCACTAGAGCCAGCCAATTTTTCAGCCCTCTGGGGTATTGACTGCCGCAGGGGCATGCTGGCAATAAGTAAATGAGTCTGGGTCCTAACACATACCTCATTTGGACATATTCATCATACACAGCACTGGGTTCATATCAATTTAAAACAATGCATTGTCCAGGCCCTGGTGTCCAAGGCAGCACCAGTACCCTGCCATGTAGAAATTTCCATTGATCCCAATCTTAGCCACAGTGGGGTGCTAGTTATGGCCTCAACACCTACAGTTATGTTTGACAGATGCCAACAAGGATTTTTGTTCTTAGTGAGTGCCCATAAGCTTTTGTTTGGATGTGTATGTGATTTATAGATGAAGAGTAATAAATGGGCAAATTACTTACCATTGGCCTCCCAGCAGTCATATACCATACTGCAACTAGACTATGCATCTTCGGATGAGGATATATGAAAAGGAGGACTAACCTTTGCACAGCAAAATTCTACTATGGAAAGTTGTTTAAAAAATGTTGACTTGTGTCTTTTTAGGTACATTGTGGGATTTGTGAGTAAGGAAAATGAACGTGCTTTACTGAAAGATAAACCTTCTGGCACATTTTTATTGAGGTTCAGTGAGAGCAGCAGAGACGGTGCTATTACATTTACCTGGGTCGATCGATCTGAGAATGGTGAGATAGTAATGGACTCTCTTTTTCTGTTGCTTGGGACAGAGGCATAAACATAAAACAATTTGGAATAAGCATACTCCAAGATAAATAGATTTGTAAACTATAAACAGCTGGAAAATCTCCCAGCTATTTACAGTTCTGTTTACAATAAAAAGATGGAGAGTAAACAAATAGAACCATTTATTGCATAGTTGGACAAATCCTAATTCAGAAGTCAAAATCTTATCTACTGACATTTAGTCTTGGTACTTTGCAGATTCTCTATCACCTAAACTTTCTTCACAATGTTATATATCTTTTGTATATGTGGTTCGAATTAAATATTCACTGCTTTAGCATCATTAGTTTCAGTTGCAAGTACATCCCAAGTTCTGTGTGATCAGAAATTGAGTTCTTCCAATTCTGTTGGTCTCAACCAATCCATTTTGAGCAGTTAGGTTACTCTTGTGTACCTTAGCAAAGATTTTTCAGCCTGACTGACTGAAGAACCTTGCTGTTTTTCCACTTCACAAGTACCACAGATACTTCACCACACACAGTCAGGTGACCAGTTACTGTTATGGAGTTTTGACTTCAGAGCATGGATTAAAAGCTCAATTCAGCCGTGATTTCATCTGCTTTTTGGTCAGTTTTCAAAAGGAAATCCAAGATAAGTGGGTTTGTAAATTATAAACAGCTGGATATTCTCCAAGCATATCATTGCTCAAAAGCCTGCAACAAAAAATATCAATGTAGCAAGATAGAAAATGGTGCTCAATTTTTATAAAAAGTCTTTTGGACATAAAACCAGTTACTACTACCTCTGACCTTCCTCATCTATCTTTTGATCCCAATCAGCATCTTAAAAAGCTTGTGTTTCATTTAATTCCATGCAATTTATTTACTTGACCATCCCTGTGCTCTATAAAATCAATCTGTCCAAGACTTGAAATCAGAACATTTCCACACTTGGATAAATGCACCCTTAGGTACAATAAGTGATCGGGTTTTAGCCCCCAGCTTTCAATTACTTCCTACTTCACAACCTATCTTGGCTCTAATATATTGCTACCACTATTGTCACTGGTCTTTTGAACTTTCTTCCCTTGTTTAGTTGAGGTTCTCCAGGCTCTGAATTTGTTGTCATGTTTCTTTATGCTAATGTTGGCATAACTAATCAACAAATTTTTAGGATGTGGCTAATTATGAATATTATTGTTCAGTATAGATGGGAGCTAAATAAGTTATGCCATTTGATAGAAAAGATGCATGATTTCATGACCAACAAAGTAAATTATTTCCAGCTAGATTCCATTATATTCTACAAAGAATAATTTCAATACCTGAATTTGATAGGATAGGATTGAAAGTTTGTAGTCAAAATGTTATCCAATACTTGAATGTTAAATTCACTTTTTAAATTCATAAGGATCTAAACATAATCTTCAACTTGTTGTTTTAGGGGAAATGAAATTTCATTCAGTAGAACCTTACTCCAAGAGTCAGTTATTAGCGGTTCCTTTGCCTGACATCATCCGTGATTACAAAGTAATGGTGGCTGAGAATATTCCAGAGAACCCGCTACAATTTCTATATCCCGATATTCCGAAGGACAAAGCTTTTGGAAAGCATTACAATAATAAACCAAAAGAAGGTCAGTATTGGCAGTCTGTGGTGGTATATTAATAACGCAAATGATGTATTAATTTGTCATGAAATCACATCTAGCAGATTGATGTTAGAAAATGTAGAGAAAGCTCTGGTTAAACTCAGCTGGCAAAGTATGAGAAGATCTAGACGCCACACCTCACAAAGGATATATTACCTTTGGAGGGAACACAATATAGATTTGCTGGAATGATATCTTGATTCCCAAGCATTAAATTATGTGGATTAAATTATCACGCTAACTGTTGTATATTCCCTTAAACGTAGAAGGATATGAAGTGATTTGATTTAAGTTTTCAAGATATTAATGGAAACTACATGGTAAATTGGGGAAACTGTTTCCACTGTTTGGGATTCTATAGCTAGAGCCATAATTTTTAGAGTGAGATTAGGAAACACGTCTTCTTTCAAAAGGTGGTATAAGTTTGGAACTCTCTTCCACAAACATCAATGGATGCTAGGTTGTTTGTTAATTTTAAAATTAAGTTTCTTTTAATTAAAATTAAGGGATATAAGACAATGGCATGTATGTGGAGTTGCGTTACATATCAGCCATGCTGAAGATGGGGGTGGTGGAGGGTCTGTGGTGTGGAGAGGTGAGTGGAGAGTTGGAGACCGAGACAAAGAGAGAAAGATATGAAAGGCAGACAAGGGGACAGGCATATTTTCTACAATCCAGCAATTTGTTTCACATCTCCAGCATCCACAGTTCTGTTTTATTCTAGAGATTTTATATTGCAGTATAAGGAAGTTGGTCTCAATAGGTAACAAATCATTGAAATATATCAAGTGCTTACATTTATAATTACTTCTTTTAAATAGTATCTGAACCAACAGAGACAGAGAAGAAAGGCTATATTTCCTCAAGGTTTATCCCATTCTCTGAATTGTAAGTATCAACAACCAACGAACTTTCTCTGAAAATTGTTGTGTTTTGTGTTAACTATCAATTTGTTCTATTTTTTTCAGTCCAAATGCTTCAACGGCTCCAGTTTCTTCATCAGACCTACTTCCCATGTCACCAGGAGTGTATGCTGAACTGAAACAGCAGCTGAGTCCAGCAGAAATAGAGACTGCTGTATGTTTTGAAGCAATGATTTAACTAGAATTGACCTCCATAGTTCTTTTCACAATAACTCAGACAATAAACTATCTAAATTATAGTTAGATGTCCAATAATATTTCATTTTAAGAGGGTGCAACAAGCTCTTTTATAACAATGCAATTGTAAAACACAAAACAATGCAAATGTATATGCACAAGCTTACAAATGACATCGATATAATACTTCATCTCTAATTAATTGCTATGATACAGATTTGAATTTCAGACATTGTATCATGCAATGAAGATCTGTCAAACCAAAGTTACACTGCTCACCGCAGTTCAATGTAGATGGTCGGACCTCAGTGTGAAAAGGATTGTGTATGTAAACATTTGAATACTTGGTCAGTGTATCACAATACGGGAGACAAATGTTTAATATTGTGAAAGTACAAATAGGAGTTGCCTCTTTCAAATATTAAAAACATTCCAGATAAAATTTGTAAAGTTTGAAAGAGCACAAACAGGTTACTTCAGTAATTTTAACTTGTGGTCGTAGACTATACTACACACATTGCAAAGTTTTTGAGACACGAGCCTACCTGTTGATTGATTGAGATGTCATGATTTCTGATTTTAGTACAAACTGAGATCAAGTGATTGAGCTAATTCACAAGTTATATTGACACTTTCATACTGCCCATCTGAAACACTTTGTATTGACAACAGGGTGGAAGTTTAATGAATAATGCAACAATGATATTTACATTAGTGCTATATTTCTTGCATTGTACATGTAATATACTTGCATGGTCATATACAATAACATAAAAAGTCCTGGGTGGAATTCTCTGAACCGCTAAACAACATGGGCACTGGCAGGTCAGTTGAGAAAACACAGCAAGAATGGAAAATGAGGTTCTTAATATCAGGAGAAAAAAGTCAGATTTTTAAGCCAAGATTTCCATGGTCAGAGGCCTATTTGTATGTATTTATATCTCATCATTACCTAATCTTCTCTTATTTATGCAAAAGTTCCTATTCTCCCATGTGATGGGAGTGAACTAGATGGCAAGAGTTTCCAATATAAAACTCAAAGCAGGTAGCTAGCGGCTCTAGTTCACCGCTTACTACTCCAGTCTCTAAGTTGGTCAACAGTCCCCAGCATATCTGAGTGTGTTGCACAAGCAGAAAGCATTGTCCAGCACATCCTGCCCACAGATGCTGGTATCAGACACATACCAGCACCACCATTCCCTTATGACACATCTCCAACTCTCTTAGAACACAGTTCTCTACTTGATTGCTGCACTTTGGAGTGCACCAACATCTTTCACAATAATGCAGCTGCCAGGCTGCTTTATTTACAGGGAAAAGCTCCCACTATTGTGCATCAGAGCATTTCCAAGCACTTAGTTTGCTTTCTTAGCACATCCTCACCTCATGTCTACTTGGATGCTTGCAGCATTTCTGCCTTGCCTTGTCCTTTCGCACTTTACCCTCTCATTCTTAGCTCAAAGGTGCACTGTACTTGGGTCTTGCCTTGCCTTTATGTGTATATGCAAAGCCAGCACGTTGTCATGATTGCCAACAATGCTCAGTGAAGGGGGTGGACATGTTGCTGTATGGCATTGTGCTATAGCAGTATCACACCTACAGCATGTGTCTGCAGCTTACTGACCAAACACACACCAAATGCATCAAATAAATGACCATTTCTCAAAGTCTAAGGGGAATTGTTATCAGTCAGGGAATCCTGCTACAGTCAGTCAAGGACAGCATCCAATTTTAGGCTAAGGGCTTGAAACTGGTCAGTTCATCTGGTGAGGTAGTCAGAGGATCCATATTATTACAGACTGTTAGTAGGGTCACAGTCAGTCGTCTGGTTCCAGAATAACCTATCAGGGTATATTCTGGTATGTTTATTGGTCAAGATATTGGTCAAGAATCTGGTCAGTCGTCAGTCAGGGCTGTCCTTCCAAGTCAGTGAGGGAGAGGAGTGGGTTACAGACAGTCTTCAAGGTCCGTTCACTGAAAGTCAAGGGTGGCAGTATCAGGGGCTACTGCTGTGTTCAGAAACTCAATGGTGAGGATTCAAGGCAGAATGCTGGGATAGAGGTACGACTCCAGATAGAAAACAATGGTACAGTGGAGAGCATGGCTTACTGAAAGAGGAGCTCATCAGCAGTCACCATCACCCTGGCTTCAATGGGAATGGTGGGGGAACAGTACATAACAATGGTTGGCATAGTAGGATAAAGATTGGCACAATATCAAGGGTGGAAGGGTCTGTACGGTGATGTGCTATTCTATGTTCTATTCTAGATGCAAGCCTAGGTTCAAGGGTTAAAATTGGAAGATGAAGACTTAAAAAAAGAAGTTGGTTGGAAGATTTGGATGCTCAAACCCGATAGTGCTCAAACAACAAGTGCAAGGAAGAAAGGGACAGGAAAGTTAGGACAGGATCAGACTGTGAGTCACTCATCAAAGCACTGTCGATGTTACTCGTCATCCTCACCCAAATCGTAAATGTGCAAAGCAAATATAAAATAGATGCCACGCTACCTAGAGTTGGCAGAGTAAGTAGTTTTTCTTGTCTGAGCACACAAGCTGTTCTTGGGAAATTTGTGAGGCTATTCAAGTGGCAGTTAATCAGGTACTTTCAGAGTAGAGACAGAACACATCTGTATTGTAGTATTCCACATGAGAATTTGTGCAATGTATGTGAGCGTGTGATGCAAAACCTGGTCAAAAGTAATCCTGACCATGTCCTTTGTCTTTACAAAATGATCTTGATCATTTCTGCAAAGCAGAAGCAATCCCAGGTAAAGTGGCAGCTGCAGATCACAATTCACAAAGCCAATCCAAGATCTTACTGGCTGCATGAGGGCACAGAGCTGATTTCCTCTCATGTTGAACTGTAAATATTGATCAACGTACTTTGAAATGCAAGGCTGCCTTTCTTGGGTGATGGGGGTGGGGTGGACACCGTTGCAGTAATTCTTCAGCACTTACAATCTCCTACCGTATTTGCATGACATGGCATGGCTTGTGCTGCACACATCAGAATAACGTTACTATGTCAAAGATTTGTGTAAAGGCTTTCCACAGCCCTCCTTGTCAGAGTCCTCCATTTCTTATGATACTGAAAACGACGCTAAACCATCATTTTGTTCTGTGAATGCTGACTGTTCACATAACTAAGGACTTGCTTTGTGTAAAAAAATAGATTTGTCCTGTTTCTGACATTCCATCTTGGATCTATGACCAATGGATCCAGCCACAGCAGGTGGCATTGTCCCATTCGCCAAGTACACCAAAGTTGCAGAGAAATTGAGGACCACATGTGCCAAACCTAGGAGACACAGGCAACCTCCAGAGGCTGTTGAATAGCCTCCACATGAAAAGGTTGAAGGTGAAGGACCCTCAGGATGCGAAGAACGCACGGGAGACTCAGAGTTGTATCATTCCCAATGCCATTTCCTTCAGACAAGTGAGGTACCTTGTAGCAGCAGGCTGAGGATGTTCCAGGACTCTGATACTGAACTGTGTCATCTGCTAGAGTGGGATTTGTAACCTGAAGGTGGCCATCCCATCCCAGTGGCTATCAAAGTGACAGCTATGCTAACTTTTTATCTAACTGCTGCTTCTCAGGATCCACTGGGGAGCTGTGTATGATTTCTCAATTCTTAACCCACAAATATATCAAGGCTGTTAAAAATGTGACACCACCTCATCTTGTTTCTCCGTGATGGGAATCAGCACTGCACCCTGAGCAATAGGTATTTTCAACATCACTGCCTTCTCCATTGTGTACCTTGTCTACGTTGTGTTGAGAGCATCACATCAAAATGTGGCTGACTTCTTCAGCAGAATAGGATTCCATTCCATCAATGTATAAGCCATTTATGCCAGATATCCTGAACCTCCATAATACCTGTATCCTTGAGAACTCTCATGTTCCTACTACGTTTTAAGAGAAGGATGCCTTGAAAGAATGGTTATTGGAAAATAAGGGCTACTCTCTACAATCATGGCTAATGACTCAGTTATGCAACTCTCTGAGTGAGGCTGAACGAAGATACTTCCAACCTCATAGTCCAGAAACCCCGCACTGCCCAGTAGATACAGCACAGTCCATTCTTTCCCCTGGGCTATCGTGCAGCAAATAATGGGCCTCCTGATGATGAGTTTCTGATGTCTAAACCTGTCTTGAATCTTACAGTCCATTGCTAAAAGAGTGTTGCGTGGTGTGCTCTGCACATCTGGAGCAGACAAAGAGGGGACGCGATGCTGAAGAGCTGGGAGAGCGGCAGCAGTTTTCCAATGAGAAAGATGATGAAATTGAGCAGAAAAACATCACCTTCAGCCTGAGAAAGCAATGCAGCATTGGATGAAACAAACCAGGCAGGACTTACTTCACACCCAGTTCCAATACAAGTGATCTGGGTGAAGTCTCTATTTCATTCTCTGTAAATTTATTGTTAATCAAAAGGCAGGTGCCTGTTTGTTCTCTGAGCAAATGCAGCTTTTTTGATTGTCACTTCTTCACTTTCCCTGTTCAATAAAAGATAGCATTTTCGAATGTTTGAAGACTTTCCACCATGTGATACTCTCAAGTCATACAATGACCATGGGGTGGTGTACTACACTGGGCATTAGGGAAAATGTAGGATCATTCTTGTAGCTATAGTTAAAATGGCAGTCACTCAGACAGTGATGGTGTAAAGTGGCAGTATATTTCTGTTTCTAGTGAAGAGTGACCTAGGCTACTTACATGTCCTGAGAAGCTGTCCTTTACCATTGCCCTTTCACTTGTTTACTGTGAAGCACTATTTGTGGCTGGTAGTGATTGACTGGTCTTTGACTGATGAAAACGGTGTTCAAGGAGAATATCATTATACCCATGATTTGGAGATGCCAGTGTTGGACTGGGGTGTACAAAGTTAAAAATCACACAACACCAGGTTATAGTCCAACAGGTTTAATTGGAAGCACAATAGCTTTCGGAGCGACGCTCCTTCATCAGGTGATAGTGGAGGGCTCGATTGTAACACAGAATTTATAGCAAAAATTTACAGTGTGATGTAACTGAAATTATACATTGGAAATTTGATTGTCTGTTAAGCCTTTCATCTGTTAGAATACAGTGATAGTTTCACTTCTTTCATGTGTAAATCACAAAACATTTTTTTTAAAGTTGCATTCTCGGGTTAGCTGTTAACAATGGTAATAG
>NC_057716.1:1989383-2061775 GCF_004010195.1 Chiloscyllium plagiosum | reverse complement strand
GGGGCTAACACCTTCAACATATTGTCTAGCTATCACCATTGTTAACAGCTAACCCGAGAATGCAACTTATAAAAAAAGGTTTTGTGATTTACACATGAAAGAAGTGAAACTATCACTGTATTGTAACAGATGAAAGGCTTAACAGACAATCAATTTTTCAATGTATAATTTCAGTTACATCACGCTGTAAATTTTTGCTATAAATTCTGTGTTACGATCGAGCCCTCCACTATCACCTGATGAAGGAGCGTCGCTCCGAAAGCTAGTGTGTTTCCAGTTAAACCTGTTGGACTATAACCTGGTGTTGTGTGATTTTTAACATCATTATACCCCACACCAAGATCATGGCTCTGGAGCGGCGGTGGCAACTTCAGAGGCAGTGGGACTACAGAGTCAGTCAATCAGCCTGTGAAGCCTGGAGCAGGACTCTGGCAGTGGCATGGCATGGGCTGGGAAGCCTGGAGCAGGACGCTGGCAGTGGGATGGTGTGGCCTCGGAGGCCCGGAGCGCGACAGTAGCAGCGGAGAAGGAAAGATTGGGCTTTTATTATTTTATTTCTAAGTTATGTGAATGGCACCTATGTACCGCACCAGTACACACTTTGCACTGTATTTTGTATTGAATACACGTGACAATAAATGATTTAAACAACCACTGAGCTGTGGTAGTTCCCACCCTCCTATACGGCTCTGAGACGTAGATGGTCTACAGCAGACACCTCAAGACACTGGAGCAGTATCACTATTGCTGCTGCGCAAGATCCTGCAAATCCCTGAAAGTTGCCACCCAGATCGATAGAGTTATTAAGAAGGCATACAGTGTTTTAGCTTTTATTAATAGAGGGATCGAGTTCCGGAACCATGAGGTTATGCTACAGCTGTGCAAAACTCTAGTGCGGCCGCACTTGGAGTATTGTGTACAGTTCTGGTCACCGCATTATAGGAAGGATGTGGAAACTTTGGAAAGGGTGCAGAGGAGATTTACTCGGATGTTGCCTGGTATGGAGGGAAGGTCTTACGTGGAAAGGCTGAGGGACTTGAGGCAGTTTTCATTGGAGAGAAGAAGATTGAGAGGCGACTTAATAGAAACATATAAGATAATCAGAGGGTTAGATAGGGTGGACGGGAAGACACCTTTTTCCAAGTATGGTGACGGCGAGGCCGAGGGGGCATAGCTTTAAATTGAGGGGTGATAGATATAGGACAGATGTCAGAGGTAGTTTCTTTACTCAGAGAGTAGTAAGGGTGTGGAATGCTTTGCCTGCAACTGTAGTAGATTCACCAACTTTAAGTGCATTTAAGTCGTCATTGGACAAGCATATTGACATACATGGAATAGTGTAGGTTAGATGGGTTTCAGATTGGTATGACTGGTCAGCGCAACATCAAGGGCCGATGAGCCTGTACTGTGCTGAAATGTTCTGTGTTATAAATCCACTAGGGAAGCAAATGTACCAAAACCTTGACTAGGCCAACATCCCCAGCATCAATGCACTGACCACCCTCGATTGGTGGCAATGGGCTGGGCACATTGTCTGCATGACAAGTTACAGTTGAGGTTCGTATTAGCTCTACATTCCTTAAACTGGACATGTTTGCTTGGTAGCCTCTCTTCTGGTTAACTTTCGCAGACCACGACAGATTTGGATACAAATAGTGCTACTGAATTTTTATATACAGGAAAAGTAAAAGCAGGAATGGGTTTAATGAGTCTGGTCTGTCATTCAATAAGGCCATATCTAAAGTGCTACATTCATCTTCTTTTACAATCCCCTTATCCTTTGATTCCCATAGCAACCAAAATGTATAGAACTCTGTCTTCTAATGACTAAATATTCGCTATCTTCTGTACAGAATTCCAATGACTCAACCTTTTAAGTGGAGAAGATTCTCCTTATTTTAGCCTTATATGGTCAATCTAAACAGTGAAAACCTTCTGCCAGCATCTATCATACCCAACCCATTTTATTTGTGAGATCACTGTTCATTTTCTGAACTATAGGGAAAGTAGGTCTGGTCCACTGAATTTTCTTGTATGATAATCTCATTTCAGATTAAAAGGATATTTCAACTAGAATATTCTAGGTTTTAGTTTTGTTAAGTATCTATCAAATGTAAGTTTCAAATCTATAATTTTAATTTCAGTTTTCTTAAACTCATTACATACCTCAAGTTGAACCTTTTAAACAATACTTATAAAAAGCTAAACAAAAAAAAAGTACTACAAATGCTGGAAATCAGAAGCAAACCAGAAACTGAAGTTCTGAAGAATGGTTTGTGGACCCAAAACATTAACTCTGCATTCTCTCCACAGATTCTGCCAGACCTGCTGAGTTTTCCAGCAATTTCTGTGGTTGTATGTAAACAGCTAACTTGAAATAAGAAGGTAGCTTTCGCTGTCAGATCAGATCCACTGAGATTCTAAAATAACACACTGTAAAATGTCTATATGACTTTACTCAAAATAGCATCATTATTTCATCTATACTGTTGTTAAATACTGTTTGAATAAATTATGTATAAGTGCATTTTATTATAAAACCATTTTTCACTAAATGCCTGAAATCTTATGGCTAAGAAATTACAGAATATAATATAAGATGCACCAACATTAAAAACTTTACACACCTCCTCATTAACTCTGTTTGTATCTAGGTGTATGTACATAATGTCTTTTCTAAATACAAATAATGCAATTTAATTAAATTTGCACTTTTTAAAGTTTATTTTAAAATGCTTATAATTGAGTGATTACTCTATTCAGCAATGTCCTTTTATTTAATACTAAACAGACATGAATGGAGAACATAGGAAACAAACCTGCTTTAAATTTTACTGTAACATTTATGTTAAATTGTTGATGAATTGTGACCATTATAATCAGAAGTATTTGTTATTGTAAAATTAGAATCACTTTGTACTGCTTATTTGAATGTTACACTTAATAGTGTTATGCACTTCATAAATAAACTGATTACAGTAATTTAAATGATTGAAGTAAAGTTTCCCCTATTTACCGACTTTGGGCTCGACTTTAATTTCCGAGTGATTTTTCAATATTAGAAACATCGAGGACAAACGGGACTGAATAATCCCCTGTTGCACTTAGGGTAATCAAATCATCTGTTCAACATGTCTCAGTTGTATTGTACCTTTATTCAGCTGTTGTAAAATGGATACCTGCTGAAAGTGCCTCATGATAGGAGTCACATCTCTACAACAAGGCAGGAGGCACATTAGTGCAGTTATTTTATCAAACATGAAAAGTTTGTGTGCATTATCATTTATTCTGTGAGTTACCCAAGATTGTTGTGCATGCATCAGCAGTTTTGTTTTGAAAAATTCATTCATGGGATGAGGGTGTTGCTGGTTAGGCAGCATTTATTGCCCATCCCTAATTGCCCAGAGGGCAGTTAAGAGTCAACCACATTGCTATGGGGTCGGGAGTCACATGTAGGCCAGACCCGGTAAGGATGGCAGCAATTCATTATCTCACCAGTCCCTGCATATCCATCTTATTCTTTAAAGGCTGAAGTTGCTGAAACCAGCACATGTGCACCATGCACACTTTACTGTGCAAGTGGATTTGTGTGGTTTTGGAGGTTACAGCCAGGCACCCAGGAGAGGGTGGGAGAATGGGATGTGGGTGGGGAGACTCAACCCGGGGAAGGGGAGGAAGTTGTGGCCCAGGTGGGGAGGGTCACAGCCTTTGTGCAAAGGGGTGAAAAAACCTGGGATGTGGGGAAGGTATGCGACCCAGGATGAGGAGATGCAGCCTGGGAATGAGAAAGGATCCAGTCCCAGCCTAGGAGGGGGAGGGAGACAGGTCCTTCCTATCCAATGTCCCCTTGCCCCATTAACAGGAACAGGAGTGGGCCCCGGGTAGTCCCTTGAGTCTGCTCCATCATTCAATAAGATCATGGCTGATCTGTCGCCTAACACCTTATGCCTGCCTTGGGTTCATACCCCTTGACACCCTTGCTTAATAAAAATTTGCCTATTTCTGATTTAAATTTAATATTGAATTAGCATTGACCACAGTTTGAGGAAGAGAATTCCAATCCTCCACTACTCTTTGTGCGTTGAAGTACTTTCTAACATGTCTCCAGAATATCCTGGCCCTAACATTCAGACTCGGCACCCTGATTCTAGAATCTTCAACCTGTGGAAATAGTTTATCTTTATCTACCTTCTCTTTCCCTGTTAATATCCTAAAAATGTTGATTAGATCAGACCATAACCTTCTAAATTCTAGAGAATAAAGGTCTAATTTGTTTAATCTCTTTTCATAAGTTAACCCTGAAGTCCATGTATATATCCTTGTACACCTGTGTTGAACTCCCTCCAGGGCCAAGACTTCCTTCCTAAAGTGTAGTGCCCAGATCTGCTCACAGAACTCAGTGGGCTCTAACTAGGGTTTTGCATAACTGCAGCATGATGGCTGTATCCCTATACCCTTTAGATGTGAAGGCCAGCATTTCATTAGCCTTCTTGACTATTTTCTGCACCTGTTCATTGCATTTTAAAGGGCTATACACCTGACCACCCAAAACTTGTTTTTAAACTTTGTGCCTTCTAAAAAAAAATGCCCCGGTCTATCCCTTTGCAGTCTGAAATGGATAACCTCACACTTGCTTATATTAAAATCCATCTGTCACAGCTTTGCCCAGTCACCTAATCTATCAACATCCTGTTGTTATGCTGTTGTCGACACTGTCTACAATGCTGCCCAATTTTGTGTCATCAGCAAATTTAGATATATAATTTTATATAATTTTCCATGTCATTAATGAATATTGTGAATAGTTGAGGCCCCAATACACATACCAATGGGACACCACTCATCACGTCCTGCCTATTTGAGTACTTTCCCATTAACTCAATACTTTGTTTCCTACCATTCAACAAATTTCTTACCTATGTCAGTAATTCGTCCTCAATTCCATGGGCTTCGGCCGTACTTAACAGTGTCTTGTGTGGGATTTTATGAAGAGCCTTCTGGAAGTCCATATAAACAGTATCCATTGATTTACCTCTGATTACCACCTTTGTCACCTCTTCAAAAAAACTATGCGGTTTGTCAGGCATAACCCATCCTTTATGAATCCACGCTGACTCTCCCTGATTAACTGAATTTTTCAAAGTGATCAGTTACCTAATCCTTGATTATAGACTCCAACAATTTCTTCACCACAGATTTGGAGGTGCTGGTGTTGGACTGAGGTGTACAAAGTTAAAAATTACACAACACCAGGTTATAGTTCAACAGGTTTATTTGGAAGCATTAGCTTGTGGACCTTATACTCCATAACCACCTGATGAAAGAGCAATGCTCCAAAAGCTAGTGCTTCCAAATAAACCTGTTGAACTATAACCTGGTGCGGTGTGATTTTTAACTTTGTTCACCACAGATGTTAGTCTAGCTTGTCTGTAATTCTTTGGTTTCCCTCTGTCACAACAGAGTGAAATAAGCAAATAGGTACAATTCCTGATAGAGGGAGCTCTGAAAGATTAAGGTTAGGACATCGGCAAAGTGCTCCTTTACCTATTTTAACACGTGTAGATGGAACCCATCAGGTCCTGGAGATGTGTGACTCTTCACTTCTGTTAATTTCCCCCTTACTGATGATTTATTTAAGCTAATTTTATTAGATTGTGCCTCTGATCCTTTGTTAATTTCTTTGGGACTTGCAGCAAGCTATTCTTTTTTGTTGTGAATACTGGAGCAAAATAAATTTGCATGCCTGCCATTTCCTCATGGTCACTGACAATATCCCCTCTCTCAGCCTTCAGTGGACCAATAGTATTCTTAAACAGCTGCTTTGCCTTTATATAATGATCAAATCTCTTCATATTGTCTTATATGTCCATTGCAAATTTACTTTCGTAATCCCTTTTAGCAGCTCTTACAAGCTGTTTTGTGGCATTCTGTTGCTCTTTGTATTTATCCCATTCTCTGTTCTGTACTGTTCTTTGCATTTTTATAAGGCCTTTTAATTTTGATGTCCTTTTTTTGTGTTGGGGTTGAACTTTTTGTTCTTATAGGTACAAACTGCTTCTGAATACTCTTTTCCTACTACTGCCCCATCCCGACTCCCTTGTCCTGTGCTGGATTTTCCCTTCACTTCTTTGAGGTGGCAGTGAAAATTGTCCAAAAAAGTCGGTCTTGTCATTTGACTGCAATAGTGTGATGACATGTTGTGTTGAATTTTCCAATCCTTTTATGAAGGAGCTGAATTCTTCATTCATGAACCCATCACAATGTCTGGAATGCTGTAAAAACTAAACTGTGTGTAAAGCATTTTACAATGTCACTAAGTCATTGCAGTTAGCTGGTCTAATTCAGAGTAGTCAGAATAGTGGTCTATGAGAACAAGATATGTTCTCCTATGAGAGTAGAGAGGTCTACTCCCAACTTCACCCATGGTCCATCTGGACACCATATGTCATTTGACCCCAAGCCATAGGAGCAGAAGTAGGGCCTTCAAGCCAGCTCTGCCATTCAGTAAAATCAAGACTGATCTGATAATCCTTAACTCTGTTCGGGCCTTTTCTCCAAAACTTTTAATTCCTTTACTGTGTAAAAATCTGTCTGTCTCAGCCTTGAATATGTTAAGTGACAGCCTTTATAGCCTTCTCTGGATAATAATTCCACGATCCACCACCCTTAGAGAAAAGAAATTTCTCTTCATCACTTTTGTAAATGAGCAACTCCTTACTCTGAGAGAATCCCATACTCTCCCACAAACAGAAACAGCTATCAGCATCTACTCTGTCAAGAGAATCTTGCTTGTCTCAATAATGTCCTCTCATTCTTCTACACTCTAATGAATACAGATGTAGCTACTCAACCTGCGGTAAGAATATCCCTCTGTACCCAGCAATAAAAACAGAAAGAGTTAGATAAGCTCAGCACATCTGGCAGCATCTATGGAGAGAAATGAGTTAACATTTTGGTCTAGTGACTCTCAGAACTCTTACCCAGGATTGACTGATTGAACATTCTCCAATGGGACAGTCTCCAATGCAAGATAAAGGTCCAAACGTTTTCTCAGTGCTCAAGGTGAGAGTTGGCAAGAATTAGCAAGATTTCCCTGTTTTTAACTCCATTCCATTTGAAGTCTGATTATTTTCCTAACAGAAGTAATCCATTACAAAATCATCTATTATCTTGTGCCATTTGCGAATATGACTCAAATAGTCTGCTAAGATATTTAATTATGAAATTCATTTCCCTTATGAAGTTTATGTCCTCTGCTGACTTATCTAGTGTTAGATTAAGTATCTCATTAATTTATAAGAATATGCATAAAGAAGATGTAACTAAAATTAAAATGCATACAATCAAAGGCAAATTGTTCACCTGGGTAGGAGTCTGCATGTGTGGTCAAAGACAGCAAATAGGAAATATAGACAAGCATAGCATTTGTTCATAGCAAACTCTCAGAATTAACAGATAAATGACAGATTTTGTCTTGGTGTTGCTGGTTGACAGATAAATATAACTCAGGGAAACTAGCTGTTCATATTCAGCCACAGAAATTTCGTGGGCATATGAGCAGCTATGTAGAGTTAGTCCCAGCCAATCACATCATTTGAAAAGCAGCTCCTTGAGTCATATCACACTCCTGTGGCATTACATTTATCTCATTCATTTGGCTGAATATTCCCATCTTTTTGACTTTTTGTACTTTTGATTGATATTCATGATGTCTGTTCTGCCATGGCACATAGAGTCATAGAGATGTACAGCACGGAAACAGACCCTTCGGTCCAACCCCAGGCTTCAATCCTGATGAAGGGCTTTTGCCCGAAACATCAAGTTTCCTGCTCCTCGGATGCTGCTTGAGTTGCTGTGCTTTTCCAGCACCACTCTAATCTGGTTTCCAGCATCTGCAGTCCTCACTTTTGCCTTCGGTCCAACCCATCCATGCCGACCAGATATCCCAACCCAATCTAGTCCCACCTGTCAACACTTGGTCCATATCCCTCCAAATCCTTCCTATTCATATACCCATCCAAATGCCTCTTAAATGTTGCAATTGTACCAGCCTCCACCACATCCTCTGGCAGCTCATTCCATACACGTACCACCCTCTGCATACAAAAGTTGCCCCTTAGGTCTCTTTTATATCTTTCCCCTTTCACCCTAAACCTATGCTCTCTAGTTCTGGACTCCCCCATCCAGGGAAAGACTTTTTCTATTTACCCTATCCATGCCCCTCATAATTTTGTAAACCTCTAAGGTCACCGCTCAGCCTCCGACGCTCCAGGGAAAACAGCCCCAGCCTGTTCAGCCTCTCCCTATACCTCAAATCCTCCAACCCCGGCAATGTCCTTGTAAATCTTCCACTCCATCTCATGAGTTATTCTACTGGCCTGTATGGCACCCATCCTATGGAAGGCAGCAGAGGCTCACTGTAGTGCTTGCTGCTGCTGAGGCTTTACAACGTTAATGCTTCTGATGTCATATTTTAAAACCAGCTTCATAGCAGGCCACAAAATGCCTTTCTGGTATCTAATAATGATTACCAAAGACGTGGCTCAGAAAGAGACGTGGACATCCTGCCGAGCCACCAAGAATTTTGAGGTACTGCAAAGTAGAGAAGAAGGCCAGCTTCCTGCTGACTGGTAAAGTATGCAATGGCACCAGACTCAGCCAGCCTGGGCTATGATAGCAGGTCTGTGAGGTGTCTCAGGTGAAATGGAATACCCAACAGTGCAGGACGAAGGTCCATGATCAAGTGCGTTCCACAAGGATAAGCACCACCATTCTTTCTCTGCTACCTCACACTCGAATGGTCACCCTTCACTCTAATTATACACTGTACATGCCACTCATCAAGGCTCGTGGACTATAAGTCTCACTATTCCATGCATCATGTCCACGTAGGCTCTCACCCAACTCATCCTCCCAAACTACTAATCCTTTCTGCTCTCAGTCCTTTGTATTCACTGACTGGAGATATCTCACCAGCTGTCCCGCTCCCGCATCACGATCAACAGCAATTCCATTCACTTCCATGAAACTTAGCCCTCCTTTATCTCTTTTCAGTAAAAAATTCACACAATAAGGATTAAATGGCTTGACCAGCAGTAGGGTGGAAGACATAAGTCTCCATATACCATGGAGTAATAGAGTCACCATAGAGTTATAGATTCACCACTGAGTCATACAGTATGGAAACAGACCCTTCGGTCCAACTCATCCATGCCAGCTATCCTAATCTGACCTAATGTCTTTTGCCAGCATTTGGCCCATGTCCCTCTAAATCCTTCCTTTTCGTATACCCATCCAGATGCCACCATCTCATCCGGCAGCTCATTTCATATGTGCACCACCCTCTGCATGAAAACTTATCCCTCAGGTCCTTTTTAAATATTTTCCCTCTCTCCTTAAACCTATGCCATCTATTTTTGGACTCCTCCACCCCAGGAAAAAAACCCTTGCCCTATGCATTTGAGGAGAAAATGCTTCATTTGCTTGGAGAAGACTATGACTATTCATGCCGGGACATGGAGACGTTCATGACATAAGACATAAGAGTCATACAGCATGGAAACAGGCCTTTCTGTCCAACAGGTCCACGCTGAACACAATCCCAGACTAAATAGTCCCACCTGTCTGCTCCTGGCCTATATGCCTCGAAACCTTTCCCAAACATGTACTTATCTAAGTGTCTGTTAAATGTTCTAACTGAGTCCACATCTGCCACTTCCTCAGGAAGTTCATTCTACACACAAACCACTCTCTGTGTAAAACATTAGTCACTCACATCTCTTTAAAATCCCTCTAATCTCACCTTACAAGTATTAAAAATTAAAAATAAGTTAGCCTCATTGCGCTGTACTTCACTGTTTTCCCATTAATGCCAATGCTATCTCAATCTTAACCTGCACAAGTTTTTATCCCTTTTAAACTTCCTGTCCTTGTGCAACACTCAGCAAACCTCTGCCAAGAAGAGGGCAGCAGCGGCGATCTTCAGCTCCATCTTCACCACTGAGGATAAAGTCACTCAATTCGCAGTCACAAAAACAACAGGGCAGAGACGGTCAGTAAACTGGATTGGAAAGTGTAAGAGTCAACCAACATCATGCTGGCGTGTTGTCTTGGCCTCTGGCAAGTGTGCACCTGGCAGTTTCCATGAACAGGCAAGTACTGCCCTGGAGACCCAGGTCCAGCGTGCTTAGTGCCTGGCAGATATGCACACAAACGTACACTCCATCATTGTAGCCATCATTGTAGGTGCTTGGCCTCTAAGTCAAGACGAGGTGAGTCAGGGAACTCAACCTTACTTCAGGCACCCTTTCCTCTCAGGGAGACAGAATGGTGCCAGCAGGTACCCACAACTGGGCGGCACGGTGGCACAGAGTGGGCAGCATGGTGGCACAGTGGTTACCACTGCTGCCTCACAGCGCCAGAGACCCGGGTTCAATTCCCGCCTCAGGTGACTGTGAGGAGTTTGCACATTCTCCCTGTGTCTGCGTGGGTTTCCTCCGGGTGCTCCGGTTTCTTCCCACAGTCCAAAGATGTGCAGGTCAGGTGAATTGGCCATGCTAAATTGCCCGTAGTGTTAGGTGAAGGGGTAAATGTAGGGGTATGGGTGGGTTGCGCTTCGACGGGTCGGTATGGACTTGTTGGGCCAAAGGGCCTGTTTCCACACTGTAAGTAATCTCAGTATCCGTAGAAGGAAACACAGACATTACCATCTGAAGCTTCCTCCCAAAACGCTCCAGAGTCAACTGGCCCATCCACCACCAAACCGCCTGGGATACCGAAGCCTGCAGAAGACCAAGCCAATCAATGTTAGTCTTCATCTGGGCAGAATACTGGGCTTGTTTCTCTAGGCCTGAATGTATCTGGAGATCATCAGCCAACACCTCCAGGCAAACAGGACCAAACACAGAGGAGGATCCCTGCATTGTGGAATTTGGGACCACACTTCGACAAAATTGGAGGGAAAAGAAGAAAACACTTACTGAGGGCACACATGTTGGATGGGTGACTCCTCATTGGCAATAATCCTGTACTTTTCTGAAGTTACATTCCTCTGCTGGTATATTTGCACTGTCAGCCCTGCTGAAGTCTAACCCATTTGAGAGATGAGCATCCTCTTCAGATTTCCCAAGGACGAAAGAAGTTAGTAATGGCTAGATATTGCTCACCTGTAACAAACAACTCCTTAAGTGCAAATAGCATCAGGTGTTGAACTGTAACGTCAACAACTGCACCCAAGTCCTTGCACATTACCGTGGACAACACTAGGATTAAAAACCAAATGCAGGGATTGTGATAGGGCCTGTCTTGTACAGAACATTCACACACCTTGTGAATGACAGTTCATAAATCCACTCTTATGTTCATTGGCCTGCCAAGAGAAGTTGATTCATGTTAAATGCTGTCATCTAGAATGTTCAGGCGATTCAGAGTTAAAAAACACACAACACCAGGTTATAGTCCAATAAGTTTATTTGGAAGCACTAACTTTCAGAGGGGCAGCCTGGTGTTGTGTGATTTTTAACTTTGTACAGCCCAGTCCTACACCGGCATCTCCAAATCAGGAAATTCAGGGCAGTTTAGCAGTTTATGTGAACTCTGAAGCATTGAAGGCTAATTGATGATAGAAGGCTGATTAGTGATTGCTCCCACCCCAGTGCATATTGTGTGCTGACTGAAGCTTAAGACATCTAATTTCAGTGTTGTACAATGTTAATCTCTTGTTTCACTGAATGCTGCTTTCTCCTTCAGCGCAAGGTGATCCTGACAAAAGAATGGAAGTTATAACTGAACTCTGAAGTTCTGAAGGGCTGAAGTGAGTTGGCCCAAAAGCAGCCATACTGATATAGTTAGGCTGGTGGTTTTGTAATGTCCTCTTGCGTAGGTCAATGATGGAAGAGGGTGATGTCAATGGAGCCTGCAAGGGATTGTGGTGAAGGTGGAACTGTCTGAAGACCTGGAGAAGCAAATGATGAGCTTTTGCTGCCAGCTAACTGGTCTGACATTTGTTTTGGGAATTGATGTTAATTTGTTTCTCGGGGAAGGTGGGGGCAATTGGGAGCTGCATAGAAATAAGGGGAGCTGAGCCAATAATAAGTTTTGTATACATGGAAATAATGTAGTCATTGCTCATTAGCAAGTTTCAGTACTTGCCATTTAAACCCTGAGTTAAAACAGAACTTAACAACATTGAGAATGTGTTTTTTTTCTTTTTTTCCCCACCTTTCTTACATTGTCCAAAATGCTTAAGGAGGTGGAAAAATCTGCCCATCATTCAAGCAGTAACATAATGACAAAAAAATGGGACTTGAACCTCTAAATTTTTGACATGAGTAGAAGCACTTGCTAAATAGTACCACAGAATAATGAAAACATTGTAAGAAAAAGTGATAACTTGAAAACCACAGGAAATTGCTTTAACAGTTCATTTTAAGTACTGATTTGAGTTGCTAAATGAGTAACAGCATCATTAACTTTGTTTTGCCAATTGGTTTTAACAAAGAAAGTGAAACTATTGCTTTAAGTAAATAGCAGATAACAATTGAAACATAGATTCTAGCAGCAGAGGAAATGAAAGATAGAGGCATGAAAGAGAAGAAACAATACAAAAGGGAACTAATACCGTAGGAGCAAAGTAAATTCAGAGAAAAATGCAAAACAGAAAGGAATACATAAAAAATTAGGAGAAGCAAAAATTGAAATAGTCAGGGGGTGACAAAAACTAAACAGTTGAAAATAAAGAAGAAAATGCTTCCATAAAAATGAATAAAATATTACAGTCATAAATGGGGAAATTTGTATGGGGAACAAAGAAATAGCTGATAAACCAAATTCATACTTTGCTTTTGTCTTCTCAGAAGGATGACACAAATCACATACCAGAAATGATGGGGAATGCAATGTTTAGTGAGAGAGAGGAACTGAATGGAGAAATAGTACTACAGAAATTGATGGGATTGAAAGCAGATAAATCCCCAGGGCCTGATATTCTACAACCCACAGTATTTAAGGAAGTGGCCCCAGAAATAGTGGATGCATTGATGGTCACCTTCCAAGATTCTTTAGACTCTGGAATAGCTCCTACAGATTGAATGTTAGCTAATGTTACCCCAGAATTTAAAAAGGGAGGTAGAGAGAAAACAAATTCTTATGACAGCAGTGGGGAAATTGCTAGAGTCCAATATCAATGATTTTATATTAGAACACTCAGAAAACAGTGGTAGATTCATACCCACTCAGCGTGGATTTACAAAAGGGAAATCATGCTTGACAAATATACTGGAAATCTTTGAGGATGTAACGGTTAGAGTTGATCAGGTACTGCCAATGGATGTGGTTTATTTGGACTTTCAGTAGACTTCTGACAAAGTCTCCTATGAGATCAATATATAAAATTAAAGCACATGAGATTGGAGGTGGTGTATTGGAATGCATAGAAAATTGCTAAGCAGACAGGAAACAAAACATTAGAATAAATGAGTCTCATTCCAAGGACATTTCTGAGGCCACACCTGGAACACTGCGTGCAGGTTTGGTCTCCTTTGCTGAGGAAGGATGTTCTTGCTATAGAGGGAGTGCAGCAAAGATTTACCAAATTGATTTTTGGGATGGCAGGACTGACATATGAGGGCAGATTGAGTCAGTTAGGATTGTATTCAATCGGGGGTAATACCCAGTGGTATTACTGTAGACTATTAATCCAGAGACCCAGAGAATGTTCTGGGGACACAGGTTCGAATCTAGCCACAGCAGATGATGGAATTTGAATACAATAGAAAAGAATCTGGAATTAAGAGTGTAGCGATGACCATGAAACCATTGTCGATGTTGGGAAAAACCGGTCTGGTTCACTAATGTCCTTCAGGGAAGGAAACCTGCTGTCCTCACCTGCTCTGGCTTACATGTGACTCCAGACCCACAGCAATGCAGCTGACTCTCACTTTTGAAATGGCCTAGCAAACCATTCAGTTATACCAATCACTACAAAGTCTCAAAGGAAATGAAACTGGACAGGCATCGGAAAAGACAATGGCAGAAACAGCCCTGTCGCCCCTGCAAAGTCTGCCTCAATAACATCTGGGAATTCATGCCAAAACTGGGAGAGCTGTCTCACAGACTAGTCAAGCAAAAGCCTGACATAGTCATTCCCACGGATCATACCTTACAGACAATGTCCCAGACACCACCCGTCACTATCCCTAGATATGTCCTGTCTCCACCATCAGGACGGACCTAGCAGAGGTGATGGCACAGTTGTATACAACTGGGTGGGAGTTGGTCTCGGAGTCATCAACATTGTCTCCTGACATGATGTGGTCTTGTGGCTTCAGGATAAACATGGGCAAAGGAAACCTCCTGCTGATCACCACATACCGTCTTCCCTCAGCTGATGAATAGGTACTCCTCCATGTTGAAAAAACTTGGAGGAAGCACTGAATATGGCAATGGCACAAAATATACTCTGGTTGGGGGATTTCAATGTCCACCACCAAGAGTGGCTCTGTAGCAATGCTACTGATCAAGCTGGTCGGGTCTGAAAGAATGTAGCTGTTGGACTGGGTCAGCAGCAGGTGGTGAGGGAAACAACAAGAGGGAAAAACAAATCTGATCTCATCTTTACCAATCTGCCAGCTGCAAATGCATCTGTCCAAGACAGTATTAGCAGGAGCGGCCATCGCACAGTCCTTGTGGAGACAAAGTCTTGTCTTCACATTGAGAATACCTTCCACTGTGCTGTGTGGCACTATCACTGTGCTACATGGGGCAGACTTTGAACAGATCTAACAATTTAAGACTGGACATCCATAAGGCACTGTGGGCCAACAACAGCAACAGTATTGTTCTTCAACACAATCTTTAACCTCGTGGCCTGGCATATTCCCCAATCAGCCTGGTTCAATGGAGAGTTCAGGAGACCATGCCAGGAGCAGCACCAGGCATACCTGAAGATAAGGTGTCAACCTGGTGAAGCTACCAAACAGAACTACTTGCATGCCAAACAATATTAGCAGCAAGTGATAGACAGAGCTAAGTGATCCCACAACCAACAGATCAGATATAAGCTCTGCAGGCCTGCCTATCCAGTTTTGAATGGTGGTGGATGATTAAACAACTCAATGTAGGAGGAGGCTCCACAAATATCCCTATCCTCAATGATGGAAGAGCCCAGCACATCAGTGCAAGAGATAAGGCTGAAGCTTTCACAACAATCTTCAACAAGAAGATCCATCTCAGCTTCTCCAATGGTCCCCAGCATCACAGATACCAGTCTTCGGCCAATTTGATTCACTTCACAAGATATCAAGAAATGGTTGGAGCACCGAATACTGCAAAGGCTATGGGGCCTGACAACATTCCAGCAATAGTACAGGAGACTTATGCTTAGAACATGCCACTTCCCTAGCCAAGCTCTTCCAATACAGCAACAACACTGGCAGCTACCTGACAATGTTGAAAATTGCACAAGTATGTCCTGCACACAAAAAGCAGGACAAATCCAACCCAGCCAATTAGCACCCCATGAGTCCACTATCGATCGTCAGTAAAGTAATGGAAGGTGTTATCAGCAGTGCTATCAAGCAGCACCTGCTCAGCGACAAGCAGTTTGGGTTCCGCCAGGGCCACTCAGCTCCTGACCTCAATACAGCCTTGGTTCAAACATGGACAAAAGAGCTGAATTCCTGAGGGAAGGTGAGAGTGACAGCCCTTGACATCAAGGCTGCATTTGACCCTCAAGGAGCCCTAGCAAAACTGGAATCAATGGATATCAGGGGAAAAGTCTCTGGTGGTTAGAGTCATACCTGACACATAGGAAGATGGTTTTGGTTATTGGAGGTCAGTCATCTCAGCTCCATGACATCTCTGCAGGTGTTCCTCAGGGTAGTGTCCTAGGCCCAACCATCTTCAGCTGCTTTATCAATGACCTTCCCTCCATCATAAGGTCAGAAGTTGGGATGTTCACTTACGATTCCACAATGTTCAGCACAATTCATGACTCCTCAGACACTGAAGCAGTCTGTGTCCAAATGCAGCAAGATCTGGACGATATCCATGCTTGGGCTGACAAGTCACAAATAATATTCACGCTACACAAATGTCAGGCTATGACCATCACTAACAAGAGAAAATCTAACCACTGCCCCTTGACATTCAATGATGATACCATCACCAAAACCCCCACTATTAACATCCCAAGAGTTATCAGAAACTCAACTGGACTCACCACATAAATGCAGCATCTACGAGTGCAGGTCAGAGGCTAGGAATACTGCGGTGAGTAACTCACGTCCTGACTCCCCAAAGCCTGTCCACTGTCTCAAAGGCACAAGTCAGGAATGTGAAGCAATATTCCCCACTGGATGAGTGCAGCCCAAATAATACTTAAAAAGCTTGATACAACCCAGGACAAAGCAGCCCACTTGATTGGCACTGTATTCATAAGCATCCACTCCCTCCACCATTCCTTCACTATCCTTCAAATCCTGGAATTCCCTCCCTAGTGGCATTGTGGGTCAACCCATAGCAAGTGGATTGTAGGGGTTCAAGAAGGCAGCTCACGATCACCTTCTTGAGGACAACTAGGTAGGCTGGCCAGCAAGCGACACCTACATCTCACAAAATGAAATTTTTTTAAATAAAAATTCACTGTAGTTCAGAAGAATAAGAGGAATCTCACAGGAACCTATAGAATTCTAACTGGACCAGACAGGGTAGATACAGGAAGGATGTTCCCGATGGTGATATTGTCAAGAACCATGTGTCATGGTTTAAACTGGGCAATAGGTAAGCCTGAAATAAAGAGGACTTTCTTCACCCAGGTGAGCCTGGATTCAGTGCCAAAGAAAGTGGTTGAGGCCAAAATATGTGTTTTCAAGAAAGATGTAGATATAGCACTTCTGGTTAAAGTGATCACTGGATATGGGAGGTTGGTGTGATTATACTGAATCATACTGTGATCATACTGAATGATGGAGTATGCTCGAGAAGTCGAATGCTGCTCCAATATCCAGTGTTAAAGACAAAATATCAGTAGTTCACTATCTACAGTCCCATTGCAGACTTCTGTTTTCAAGGAAAAATGAACTGGCAATGAAGGTCTACAATTGGACTCAGTTGCTTTAAGCTAAGAACAGGAAAAATTATAAGGGTTTCTGCTCCTCACTATTATCCAATTATTACTCTTGGAACATGTGTATATTTGATTGACATGACTGCACTGCACTGTTATGCCTGTTACTCATTTTATCTGATCCTTCATTCTAAATTTAATGTTATATTTTCAAGGGCAATTAGGAATGGACAAGTGACATTCCCACCACATGAACAATTAGAGGAAGTGTAATAATCTTTTGGACACTTTTATATAGAGTTCTGGAAAGTAATGTAACTGCGTATCTCTGCTTTGCTAAGCACTAAAAACAATATAATACTTACAATACAGCTCCGTCCTCCCAGCTCTAGACTCTAAATTTGTTCTAAAACAGAGAACTATTTTCAAATCTGAGCTTTTGAATTCTTACCTCCAGTGGGATTCATGAGTGCTGACATTATCAAATCCAAAACCCCACATCCTGGCTGGCACACTGTAGATTCTGTTTTCACAGAAGGCACAGGACATGACTACTGCTATTCTTGAATCCATTTAAATCAAGGTGATAGTAAAGACAAACAATAAAATGTTTTAGAAGTAAAGCGAAACAAAAAGTTGTGTAATTACTCAGCTGATGAGTCAATATTTTGTCTGATTGTTTCTAAGATTAAAACAGCATTAGTACAATTATAATTATGCATCAAAATGTTGAGCTGATATTAGAAAGTGTAATGGTATAAAACCACAAGTAACTGCTTTTATAGTTTGCTTTAACGCTTGATCCAATCTGCTCGATAGTGCAGGTTCGGCAGAATCTGTGGTGATTGAAACAAAGTTTATGTTATAAGTCCGGTATGACTGTTGTACAGAAGAATGTGAAACTCTGAAATCTCCCAGCAGAGGGATTGGAGTGTAAAAGGGATTAGGAACAATACAAGAAGATGTTGAAACTTTGGACTAAAAGATAGAATAAGGGATAAGATACTGGAAGAGAACAATAAGTACAAGTAAGAATAGTGGAACCATAGTGGTTGGGATATTATTAAAAATTGAACCCCAAGTTTCAACTTTAAAATGAAGAATTCTGTCTGATTTTTATGGATACACATGAATACATGATGCCAAATGTAGATGACAAACAGCATGTACATCAAACAGCATATTTTGCTGTCACTAACAGGAGAAAGTGCAGATTGCAGATGCTAGAGATCAGAGTCGAAAAGTGTGACACTGGAAAAGCACTGCAGGTCAAACAGCATCCGAGGAGCAGGAGAGTCGATGTTTCAGGCATAAGCCCTTCATCAGGAATGTCACGAAGGGCTTATGTCACTAACAGTACCAATGCATTACACAAAATACTTGAGCTTAATCTTTGCAGTGTTATGCTGAAGTAACAAGCTGCAGGAATACTTGTTAAAAATAACGGTACAAATGAGTTGGAATTTTAAAATAAACTACAATGGCAGGTGTTTGAAAGAACTTAAAATATGTATGCTAATACCAGAAAACTTTTATCTTCTTTATGAAAAGAAGTATACTAATTTGTACTATACCAAGGGACACAAGGCCATCACAGTAGGTATTTTACTATGAAATTAATGCAGGTCAAATGTGATTCACCATTGTTTAATCCATCATGTTTGTGTTCTCTCTTTATTTCAAAATATAAAACGTAGTGTCTACATTGACAACTTACTTTAAATGGCCAAGTTATACATGGAAACAGTTTAAATTAGGTTTGGACTATTTTGCATTTTATACTTTGTATTCTACAACAAGTGTTTGTCAGAAAGTCCTCAATTATTATAATTTAGTTTTGAATTGAAGTTCAAGGCTGAAGCAGGATGATCTTCAAGCTACTAAATTGCTTCAGCAAAACCAAAATCATTTTTAAAATATCATTCATACTAGTAAATTCCCAAAGATTTTTCAGTGTTCAATAACTGAGCAAGTATTTCAGGGCTGTGCTTTATCTGCACCTTTATTTAGTCTTACACTTTTTTTTTGTTGGGATGTTAAAATAATGAAATAAAGCTGCTTACTAAATTTCTTTGAAGATACCACATTGTTTGAGTTCTAATTCTTTTTCAGAGGCATTATTGGTATTAAGACTAAAGAAAAATGGAAATGTTACATTAGAATTAAAACTGTTTTGAATAATCCTGATACAAAGGGAGTGTTGTTTCATATCATGTCACGTCAATGCGAACATATAATACATTTATTTTTCATATTGTTTAACTTAGTTTGTATAAATCAAATTTTCAATTACTGAGGGAAAATAACCTGTAAAAATCTGACAATTGCTTTTGAACAATTATTTCTGTTTTTCATTGTTAACTTAAAAAGTTCATTTTGTGTACAATTAAGATTTACCAAAGAAGGAAACGCTGAAATCTTAACAATGCATACATCAGATTGTTTTTTGACCAAACATTATGCCTGATATTTTTTGCCTTTCTTGACCTTACCACAAAAACTGAAATAACAGACTACTTTAAGTTCTTCTACTTTAAGTTATTATTGAATAATATCTAAGAACATAAGAAGATAAGAAATAGAAGCAAGAGTGGACAATATGACGTGGCAATAAGAGTGGCAATAGTGGAACTTTTCAGGGAACACCTCTGGGATACCCGCACCAACCAACCCAACCGTCCCGTGGCTGAACACTTTAACTCCCCCTCCCACTCCACCAAGGGCATGCAGGTCCTTGGGCTCCTCCATCGCCAGACCCTGACCACATGATGCCTGGAGGAAGAGTGCCTCATCTTCCACCTAGGAACCCTCCAACCACACGGGATGAATGTAGTCTCAGCCCGCTTGGCACACCAGCCTCATTCCTGAAGAAGGGCTTATGCCCGAAACGCCGATTCTCCTGCTCGTAGGATGCTGCCTGGCCTGCCAGCACCACATTTTTCAACTCTGGTCTCCAGCATCTGCAGTCCTCACTTTCTACTGGACAATATGACCTGTCAGGCCCACTCTGCCATTCAATAAACTCATGATAAATCATTGGTTTCAACTCCACTTTCCTTTGATTCCCAGATACACATTCAATCTATTCAATGATGGTGTGTCAACACCCTACAGGGCTTGGGATTTCCAAAGATTCACACCTGTTTAAATTAAGGAATTTCTCCTCATATCATTCATAAATGATCAGTGGGAATCAGTTAGCTCAGTTGGCTGGTTTATTAATTTACAGAGCAGCATGACGCCAAGAGCTTGGGTTGAATTCCCCTCACCAGTTTCTGGTTATTATGAAGGACTCTGTCTCAACCTCTTCTCTTGCCTGAGGTCTTGTGGCCCTCAGGTTAAATCACCACCAGTTGCTTCTCACAAAATGAGAGCAGCCCCTATGGTATGGTAAGACTAAGGCGACAAAACAAGTGATTAGTCCCTTATAAGACAGTGTCCCTTGCTCTAAATTCCTCACCCCAATCACTCAGAGTCTATAATGTCAAGCTCCTTCAGAATCTTCTATGTTTCAATTAGATCACCTCTCATTTTTTTTGGGACTGAGAAAACACATTGCAAAACAGAGACAAATACAAAGACAAATTGCTGTAAGTTCTTCACTTGTCATTAAATAAATCAGTAGCATATAGTTTACTAGGACTTGTTCTAGTTCAATAAATACAACTTGTCTTCAGGCAGCAATTCAAAATAATGAGCCAGCTATATCTCCCCATATTAGTGCATTGTCTTTCCTGATTTAAATAAATTTTTTCTGCAATCCAACAGCTTTAGAAAATAATACCTTGCAACCTTCCATTAAAAACATGTTTGTGGGTACTTTACTGTATTCTTTTAGCTTCTTATGCTGACAGCTGGAAAGAAGGATAAACACAAGAAATTGACCGCTAAGACCCTGTGACTGAATATCCCAAACATATTAAGCATAAAATATTTAATGATTATTGAGACAGTCAAAAAATTGTTTATTACCTGCTGTTTTGGAGGAGAGATAACTTCAATAACAGGCATTAACATTTTGACATTTTAACCAATCTTTCTCTCAGTGGCTTATCAGATTGTTATGCAATGCAGTATTTAAAACAATGTTTATTTTTATTCATTCGGGGGACATGGGCATTATTTGCTGGCCAGCATTTATTGCCTGTCCCTAGTTGTCCTTGAGAAGGGGTTAGTGAGCTGCATTCTTGAACTGCTGCAGTCCACATGATGTAGGTTGACCCATAATGCCCTGAGGGAGGGAATTCTTAGATTTTGACCCAGCAACAGTGAAGGAATGGCAATATATTTCCAAGTCAGGATGCTGAGTGGCTTAGAGAGGAACTTGCAGGTAGTGGTGTTCCCATGTATTTGCTGTCCTTTGCCTTCTAGATGGAAGTGGTCATGGTTTTGTGTGGGATATAGGTAAAGTAGTGTTACTTCTGCAATCATAATTACTTATGCAAGGTAAATGCACTCACACCAGTGTAAAATTGTTTCAACCAAGAGCTGAGTCAACAAGAATGAAAACTATGTGAAGGAAATATATAATTGTTTTTGTATTAGCTAAAATGTGCATACAAGAATGAAACATACCTGCAAACAATGGTAGATGTTACAGACAAATAGATAAGATGCTGTGAGGATGTAGGTTAAGCCAGATATGCTTGTACAAACAGTAGTTATAAGCATCTGTTTCCCACTTCTGCAAAAACAAAAAAAAACAAACCCCAATTAAAAGGTCATAAGGATCAATATGGTTGGGGAAAGAGAGGAAATGTCACAAATGGGGGAAATAGATAGCAGTGAAGGAGAATATACCTAATAATGGACCACAGCAGGATTTGGTGAAATGGCCAAGTAAAACTTGTACTTTGTTATGCACAAGGCCAGATAAGACAAGAGATAAACACTAGTAATGGGCACCGGGTTGGAGTAGTGAATCCTATATAAGATATGTACTTGCTAAACTCTGCATGTCTATTTCAGGCACCACGCTTGCAAGCGTTTAATAAACATACTGATTGCTTCAGATCTTGTCTCAGACTGAAATTATTGAAGTGAGTGAGTTTTGTTTCTCACATTTTGAAAGCTGCTGTCTAAAGCTCTTGAATGAATTTCTGCAGTGCAAATTGTAGATAGTGCTACTGAACATCGATGGTGGAGAGGTTGGATGATTGTGGATGTGGTGCTAATCCAGGAGGCTGTTTTGTTCTGGATGGTGTCAAGCTTCTTCACTGTTGTTGGAGCTGCACCCATCCAGGCAAGTCGGGAGCAGGGGTCTACTTTACCACGTGTTTTTTACAGACCAAAACCAAACATGGCAGTTACTCTCTACCAATATTTTCTACTGATAACGTAAATATGAAATCTACTGACTACCATGTATTCCTTCCTCCAATACTAAATCTACCACAATAAGCTAAGTGCTGCAGTTACTGGAAGAAACTCGGTTGATCTGGCAAAACATACAAACAAGAAAGTTAGTGTTTCATTCCATCTGTCATACCTGATTGTGCTACCAGACTTGCTGAGTATCTTCAGCATTCTCTTGAGTTTATTTATACAATCTAACATACTAAGTTCAAATAATTTAAACTTACGCCATTATTTTGAAGACGACGTAATGGGAAATATCAATTGTTCTTTCTGGCAAATTATATCAACATAGTTTCAGGAATTGTTGTGTTGTTTTGGAATCTGAACAGATTCTAGGACATGGTTACTTCCAGCAGAAATTCTCCTCATCAGAGATGATGGACAATCTGAGGGAATAGCTGCTTCAGAACTCACATTTCCAGTTTTGGGGGTTTGGCATCAGGAAGGTTGCAGAGAGGAGGATTCAGTAATGTTAGTGGATAGCATATGTTCAATAGATTGAATATTATGAGTAGCATTAGATGCTTTTGGCATCTAGACTAAATGTGCACAAATACGTGGTCTTAAAAATACCTTTAATCCTAACTCTCTTCCATGAGGAACCTCGTGTGTAGAACAGTCTTATCTTCTCAGATGGATTTTTTCCATTAGCGAATGTCTCTGACAGCTCTGCTGGGAACATATAGGGCACAACTTAAGCACTCACTGCCATCTCATCCTATCTCATCTCCAATCCCTTAACTTCCATACAGCCACCTCTACATATTCTGCATTTGAGTTCTTTCATTCTACATCCGGATCTTTGCTCACACAGTAAGCGAGGATGTGTGTGAGTGCAGAGAACAAAGGTTGTGAGATTTTCTTCTGCATCTACCTTTAGCCCTGTGAAAGATGATTATTGACATACTCAGGATGGGCAGAACCAAGGCAGAGAGTCACCTTAGCTGCCTGACTCTCTTCGCGATTGGATCCACCCCCAGGTGGATCTGGAAAGGGTGCACACAGTATCATTTGTACCTTAAGACGTCCATAATGCAGGGCAACTCAAGGAATATATTGAATCATTAACTTTTAAAGTTAAAAATCACACACCAGGTTATAGTCCAAAGGTTTAATTGGAAGCACTAGCTTTCGGAGCGCAGCCCACTTGATGAAGGAGCAGCGCACCAAAAGCTACTGCTTCCAATTAAACCTTTGGATGATGTACACCCCAGTCCAGCACAGTTGTACACCACACAGATGCTGCCCGCACCAACTGAGTCTTTTATGCTTTCTTGTTACATTAGTTGTACATTTGTTTTGCTGTTGCCAGACCCCGTGTCAACCTTATAGGTCAAATGAAAATATGCAGCACGTCGTTGTAATAGCACCATCCTAATTAGCCCTCCCTTCTCGCCTTATTACACCCTCCAGAGAGCAGACAGGTTAAATAAATAAAACCGGCCCAAGGGGAAGAAAAGTTCTATGGTAGGTAAGGGGCAATTTATTTTTAATGGCTTTTAACTCTCCGTGCTCCAGATCGCTGTGTAATGTGCAGCATGTGATTTGGTGCAGTGGCCACCTTCGCCTCCAGCAGCTTTGCCTTCCCTGCAGAGGCCCGTCAGTAACATGAGTTTCGATTCTCGCTTTCCTGCCACCGCTGCAGCGCTTCTCGCTCAGTCACTTCTTGGAAACCACGTGTCGCTCTTCCGTGCACCCTCCCTCCCCAAACACACACCGCCTGTCTCCGGAGGGAGGACAGCGCACCAGCCGGGCGGCTGGCCGGCCGGCCGGCCCCGCCCACCACAAAGCCCATTGGCCAGCCCCGCCCACCTGCCCACCCCCTATTAACCGACCCCACAACGGAGCGGCCTGCGGTTGGCGAATCGTCATGTCAATCGAGGAAATCGTCGCCGGGCGGGGGGCGAGGGCGGCCTCCGTGCTCGTCCCACCCCACCGGCCCCCGCCCACTCGTTGTCGGTCCGCCTTCCCGGGTCTGCAGAGCCGTACGGCCCCGATGGGGAAGTGAGTAGTTAGTTTGGTGCCGGAGTCTGATCTGGTGTGTCGCAGGCGGACGGGCTGTTGGGGCCTCGCTGTTCGGATTCCCGTTTGCTGGTTTCGTGGCGTCGCCTCCCCGTTGTCGTGCAGGTGAGTGCAGGCCTCGGATGAGTTACCTGCGCGGCTCGCGCCACAGCCACGAGCCCCTTTTAAAAGATTCTCTCGAGCGGTTTCGGTTTCCGCTGCGGCGGCGGGCTGCTCGCGACAGTGAGTAAACCGCCTGTTTTGGGTTTGGAGATGCCGCCTGTTTTGGGTTTGGAGATGCCGCCTGTTTTGGGTTTGGAGATGCCGCCTGTTTTGGGAGCTGCTTTTGCAAACCCACTTGCGGGGCGGCGGGGGGCGGAATCAAGCGACGGAGGTGGTCACAACTCCAAACGGCGTCAGGTTGGCGTGCAGCAGGTTTATTTGGGATTTCGGAGCTCAGCTCCTCCCTCAGGCGTGCAATCCCAACTAAGCACTGCCCGATATATATATTATATATTGACCTTTAGTCCGCCCCAGTCCAACTCCGGCATTCTCCAAATCATCAGGTGGGTTCTGTCGAATCCGAGATCGAAGCGGAAAGGTTCGGGAATCCAAGTTGGGAGCTCTGCGTCCGCACAGCCTTGGGAAGCCAACACCGAGACTGTCCAATAAGCCCACCCGGTCAGGCGGCGTCTGCGGAAAGTGAAACCGAGTTAAGGTTTTCGTCTCCATTATCATTCTTCTCCAGAGCGGCTCTTTAAAGAGTCATGCTGGACTCGAAAGGTCGACTCTATTTCTCTTTCCGCAGACGCTGCCAGACCTGCAGAGTTTCCCCGGCGCTTTTTGTATTTGTTTCAGATTTGCAGCATCGCCCATTTAGTCAGCCAAGTGGTTCAGCCGCTTGACTCGAACTGTTTGAGGAGACCATAAAAATAAAGGTACGTACGCCCCACACTGCACACGCGTTAAGTGGAGTACCGAGTTGCCTCTAGTGTGATGGGGTTCGTGGGCGTGAATTCAGCCAGTCAAGTATGTGCAGACTATCTGATTCCCAATTCCTGGATCTCAACCTTCTTCCGAAGGCTACAAATATGCCACCACCATCCTTTTGGGCAGTAGTATCCGGATCAGAGCTATTTGCCTTTATTTCTTTCTGTGATCTCTTTAAATGTATAACGTTTGCTGTTGGACTCTTCTGAAAATGTGATTCCTGAAGAAGGGCTTATGCCCGAAACGTCGATTCTCCTGCTCCTTGGATGCTGCCTGACGTGCTGCACTTTTCCAGCAACACATTTTTCAGCTCTGATCTCCAGCATCTGCAGTCCTTACTTTCTCCTGAAAATGTGAATAGTTCTTTTGTATTGAATATGTCCAGACACCATTGTTTTGAAGTTGAAAAATGTGGCGCTGACAGCAGGTCCGGCAGCATCCGAGGAGCAGGAGAATCGACTTCTCAGGGTATAAGCCCTTCATCAAGAATGTACTGTTGAAAGGCTTATGCCTGAAACATAGACTCTCCTGCTCCTTGGATGCTGCCTGACCTGCTGCACTTTTCCAACGCCACACTTTTTGACTCTGATCTCCAGGATCTGCAGTCCTCACTTCCACCATTGTTTTGAGCACCTCTGACTTTCTCAAACTAGGTTGTATTTTAGAAAATTCTTGGACTGTAGGGACTTGGTTTTTTTAAACTTTTGTGGGATGTGGGCTTCATTGGTTGGGTCAACAATTATTGCTCATTCCTAATTGTCCAAGTGAAGATGGTGATGAACTGCCTTCTTGAGCCGCCGTAGCCCTTGGAATGCAGAGGTGCCAAGAGTTCTAATGTCAGGTTCTCTTCTCGAGATTCTTACATGCTTGATGCAATTGCAATACATCAATGCCAAGTCACGATTTATTTCAGCAAGTACAAGCTTTTGGAGGATCACTTAACACTCTTCGCAATGCTTGCAGAGCATGTCAAGCAAGGCTTTCTCAACAAAGGAACCATCTTTTTATACAGGGTTTTACATCACAGTCAGTCATGCATACAAGGCACAACCCCCTGCCACTCACCCATTGTTACATGCCACCCAAAAAGAATGTAAAGTGATTAAATTATTTCCAGAAAGTGAGAGACTAGGTTATTCCTAGAAATACAGCATTTACAGAGTATGATTAGATTGTCACATCCTATCTGCAAAACAGAAAAACACACACCCTGGGGCATCCAATTTCTTATGTCAGCAGAACAAATTAACCCTTAAACATCTCATTCCCTCCTTTATCATTCCATGATAAATTGGGCTGAAAAATGTGCTACCAGGTTATTCATGAGAATCTGACAACCAGTATTTAAGCAAGTTATTGACACACACCATGCAATGATTATAACGACAAGAATTACTAGTCTATGCAGTAGATAGAATCCCCAGGATTCTCCCACGTGGAAAAAGGTTTTCACCTGTGAAGTTCTTAAATCCACAGTCCTTAGTGACCACTCCACCCCCTCCAAATTGAGTGGAAATGAGCCAGTTATTCAAAATCTCCTAAAGTAAGAGTTCAACCTGAAAACAAAATCCAGTCTGGAAGGGGTCATTTCTGTTGTGTACACTGGATCGTGAGCCCGGGCCTCTGGAGATGCACAGATCAGTGCTGCTCTTGAAAGGTTGTAGGGGTCCTGTGCAATAAAATGTCCTACTAAGGCAGGGTGCATATTCGTGGAGTCAGGTGTAGCCATCAGTTTGCTTTTGGCCATCTTCATGTTCACCTTTGTAAATTCCAGCTGGACAGTGTGTGTTTAATTGAATCGAATGCCGTTTAATGCATTGTTTGCTGCTTCTGTTCCCGTTCTGCTGTCAAATGTAACAAAGCCAACTGGCTGTTGTGCTGTTCGCTTGATCAGTGAACCTCCATATCCCTTAAGTGGTCAGAAGAGAAGGTAAAGCTCTCGTGACTTAATATCCATAGGCAGGCCACTGATAAAAAGCATACAGACCTCCTCTTCATGGTTGTTAGCTTCATCACTTTGCATGCTAATACTGGGGAGCTGATTGAATTCGTCATGTCCCCCTACTCTGGGTAGGTGGTGCTGGGAGAGCAGGAGAGGTTGCCAGAATGGGTGTCGGACGTTTCAGGGTCAATTGTAGAGTAGAAACCCTGAGCTGTTAAAGTATCTGTTCGAGACTGCTTAGGGAATCCCTGATGGATTCGACCTGTAGCCTCTCTTGGTTCGTCCCGGAGATCGTGCTCTGTGGTAGTCTGGAATATAAAACTCTTACAGACAGTTTAGTTTAAATTATTATCTTTGTTTACTAATGGCATCAGTGTTACACTATTACATAGCTCAAGCCTGGCTTGTAGGTATCTAAGGTTCTAAAACCATTAGTAGCGGTGCCAGCTCTTACCCCTAAAAGCTCTTTCAGGCTACTCCCCTTATTGCTGCAAACAAGCTGTTCTTACACAGAATTTGGTATTAAATTTACAAAAAGCCACATGTCCTTAATCAGATGAGCAGCAATAACATGGCAAAAGTTTGCAGAGGAAGAGAAACTCACTGACCGGTCTGTTTACACTTGACTAATTAAGCTATATGCACATCAAAGTGGGAAACCTTGATTCAGCCAGGCCAAATGGTCAATTGCTTTAGCTAGCACATCATAAGAAGAGACTAGTGTAAACTGTGAAAATGGTCATTGGGGTCACCTCGCTCAGCTAACACATCTAGTATCATTGTCCTACAAAATGAGCATTTCTTTTAAAATAATCATAAATGCCCTCTGTCTCCCTCTGTCTCCCTCTGTCTCCCTCGTTCGATGTAATTTTTTTTCTCACATGAACATCTTCCAACTTTCATCCTTTTGTGTTTTTGTAATTTCCAAATGTGCTCAGTTCAGTGTGCTATACATGAAAATGTATCAGGATTGTTCTATTACATGTATATTCCACTCAACTTATTAACTCACAAGTTCTTTTCCTATTGAGTATGAGTTTTGTTAAGCATCTTTGATATAAACCAGCAGTTTAGTTATTTAACTATGCTTTAAGTGTGAATGGAGAAACTTTAGAGACTGTTAGCTACTGCCAGTATCTTTCCCTGCTTGCCAAGGTGGGTATCAGTATGAAGACAGTCAATAAGCATAGGTAACAAAGCATCAGGTATACACACTTGGCCAACTGGAATGATCCAGAGACCTTTTGATGCAGAATGCAAACACCCATGTCTTCTATACTGCTTTTTCTGTGTCGGGGCATGTATGCTGCATGTATGTTTTCAAGGCAGGTGGTCAATTTAGTGCCTGCCGGTTCATGGACACAATAGAATTGTGAGCTGTTGCTGCATCTTTGGTTGCTCAATCGGCTCTGGCTTGCCATTGCTGATGTCTGTATTGTCTATTACATGTGCAGCATGTTTGATTATGGCCAATTGCTTGGGGAGGAGGTGGCTTTGAGGAGATTTTGGACATATAGTGAATTCTGAATAGATGTCCCTGAGGAGGTCCAAAATCCGCGTTGTGACCATAGCTGGTCATCTGGGTCATTATTTTGAAATATTATTGGCAGACCAGACATTTCAGGGAGTACCTGCATCATCTTCCCACTTGATGCTCTAGCTTGGCATTTCAACCCTGATTCCTTATTTTGCCTCTTGTTTCTCAATTTTTCCTGTTTTTCCTCTACTTATATCATAATCCTCACACTGACTCTTCAGCACCTCCCAAGACTTAGAGTTTCCCTCATGATCTCACAGACTCTGATCCCTCTGTGGTGTGCGTTATTCTCTCAGCTGGCCTGTTTCGATTTATTCATTATTTCTTCAGCAGTCTTTCTCCACACGGATATGAAAGTTTTCCATTTAGACCCCATATTGTGTTTCCAAATTACCGCCTCTGCTTTTAAACATTTATCTGTGTCCCCAAGTTCCTCTCTTTGGCCAAATTTCATGTCCCAATTTTTTATTTAAACATCCTGACAGGCACCTGAACCGTTCCTCATTTTGGGGGTCATCCCGGCATAACTGATACAAAGGGGTTCCAACACCTGACTTATCCAACGTCTGTTCCATTTTTAAAGTCTCAACTTCCTAACTTATTTCTATCTCCAGGGTCCTGACTTTTGTGTGTGGGATTTCCCCTCTTGACAACCGGTCTAAGGCAGGGTGATTGAGACAGACAGAGTCATCCTTTTATCTTATGTACTATGTTCTGGGCACTCAAATCCCACTATTGGAGGACTCTGACCTCTGAATTCCAGGGGACTGTAACCTTCCATCTGGTGATTTATAGTTCTGAGGACTCTAACCTCCCAATTCCAATGGGATTCTAATCTCCCTAGGACAAACTCATTGGCGTACAAGTGCGTAAGTTATCTTAGAGATTCCGTCACTATAGCGTCCTAGGGGACGAGGGGTTGACTGAGGTTAGTGAGAGAGATCAAGGTAAATCTTATCTAGTGGGCCTGTCCGTCTCATGTTACCATCACGCAGGCAATCACTTACTCCGTCGGCCTAGAAGCTCCACATAAGTCCAGAAGTGCCTAACCTGAAGATGAGATGATGTTCCTCCAGTTTGTACTGTTTCACTGGAACACTGCAGCATGCTGAGGATAGACAAATGAGCATGCGAACAGGATATTGTGTTGAAATGACCTATTAGAGGAAGGTCAGGGTCCTGCTTGTGCACAGATCGGAGGTGTTCTGCAAAGTGGTCACCCAGTCTGCATTTGGTTTCTCCAATACAGAGTAGACCATACTGGGTGCAGCAAATACAATGTACAAGACTGCAGAGAGTGCAAGTGAAATACTACTTCACCTGGGAAGACTGTTTAGCCCCTTAGATGCTGAGCAGGGATGAGGTGAAGGAGTAGATGTTGCAGCTTCTGTAATTATTTGGGAAGGTGCCGTGTTGGTGTCGGTCCCAGATGGAACGATTCCTGTAAAATGTAAATGGGGAAAGTGAGGGGAAGATGTGTTTGGTGGTGGCGTTCTGCTGGAATTCTCTGAAATGGGAGAGAATGATCCTTTTGAATGTGGAGGCTGGTGGGATGAGAAGTGTGGACAAGTGGTTCACGTCTTGCTGCATATTGACATGGACTGCTTCAGTATTTGATAAGACAGAAATGGTGCTGAACATTTTGCATTTGTCAGTAAACACCCCCAAACCATCCTAAGATGAAAGGAACGTCAGTGGTGAAGCAACTGAAGACGAATGGCTTGGGACACAACTATGAACATCTCTGTGCGTTTAGAGACTTGGGCACTGAACGGGTTTACAGTGCTTTATTTCTCCCTCTGATCCATTTTGATTTAGCCCCTTCCTGCTCTCCTTACCCCACTGCCCTTTCACGTTTGATGGTTTGCATTGCCATTAATTGACTTTGGTTATAAATCACCCATGTTGCCAATTGAATATTTACTGGTAGTGGCTGGTAGTTTAATTTTTTTAAAAATGAGCATCTCTGCAGTAACTTCTAACAAGCTCAAATATCTTCCTTTGTGCAAGTGTGACTCTAACTGGAGAGCGATCTCCCCCTCCGCCTTAGATTCCCATTGACTCCAGTTTTGTTAGCGCACTTGGTGCAACACTCAATTGAATGCCGGCTTGATGTCAAGGCTGGTCACATTACCTTTCAATTTTTGAGTTAATTTCTTGTCCATGTTTAGATATAGGTCGTAATTAGGCCTATTGCATTGCATTGGCAGAATGCAAACGAAGTGTCACTGAGAAAAGTTATTGTCAAATGAGTGCAAATTGATAGCACTGCCAATGATGCCTTCCATCACTTTGATTGGAAGTAGAGAGAGCTGGTAATTTGCTGGGTTGGATTTGTTCTGCTTTTTGTGAGCAGAATGTACCTGAGCAATTTTCCACATTGCTGGGTCGATGCCAGTGACATAACTATACAGGAATGCCAGTTTGGCCAGGGCTTTACTAATTCTGAAATGCCGGTCATCAGTTGAACATTTGTAAGGGCTGATTGCCTTTGTAGTATCCAGTGCTTTTAGGTATTCCTTGATATCACAATGGAATGACTTTAACTGATTGGAGTCAATAACATATTGCTGGAACTTGGTGGTCAAAAGTTGGTATCTGAGTTCCCTTTGCTACACAGGGACTACACTTCAAAAGTGCTTTATTGGCTGTGAAGCATTTGCATAATTCCAGTAATTGAAATGAAAAGCACTAATAAATACAAGTATTGCTTTCTATCACGTTAAGTCCAGTCTATGAACCATTACATCTGATGAAATAAGTGAATTTTTGCTGCCAATACAGTATAATCACATGAATCAGATCCCAGGGATTTACTCTTAAATTTTTCTAACATAGATTTTTGAGTTAGTTGAGTAGACCCGATTTCCACATGAACTGATCTCCTTATAACCTGAGCTGCCAACAAGTTTGGTCTGTCAAAACAACAGGCTGAAATGCCAGTTCAAAACACAATAAAACAGTAATTGTATGAAAGCTTTTATTCTATTTGTTCATGTTTTAGTGTTTTTACCTTGTGAAAGGATCGGAGTTTTGTTTAAAAATTGTCAGGCATTAGTTCTAGAAAAGCTCAGGAAAGCTTTTCTGCTTAGAGTGCTGTCTCTGGGCAGGCACAAAACAGTCTATCATGTGATCAGTGCAGTGAAAACTGTTTTTGTGCCACAGTGCAAAATTCCAGAGCACCTCTTAAGACCTTTTGCAGCATTGCCTTGAGAAATGGGTAGGAGAGCATTCATTGAGTGTTTGTCATTGTGCATCTTTTGTTGAAGAATCAATTACATCTGTTTGCAACATCTGTCAGAAGAGGCATACAGCACCATTCAGCCATGTAAGTTTCTGCTGGCTCACCTGCAAGCAAATGAGAAGTGCCTCTTCATCAGGTTGGTTGGCCACCCCGTTCCTCCTCATTTTTGGCATTTTGTGCAATTTTAGCCTGTTTGAACATAGAATAGCAGGAGGAGTTGCTGCAACTGTGGCTTCCATCAATAACTCATACGCTTCTCCTTCATTATCAACATTGTCTCTAGAGCACAACAACAGTGAGACAACCCCTGCTGTGACTGGATCCATTGGTCATATCTCCAATGAGTTTGTGTGAGGAATTTAAGACATAGAATAGGTCCTTACTAATGTGAGACAGTTGGCATTTGCATTGCATAGAAATTACAGTTGGCATAATCCTTCATGGATATGGAGGATTCAACAAGGAAGAACATGGAATGTCTCAACATAGACCTTTCATATGGGAACCTTATTCTGATGAATGCAACAAATGTCATGCTGTGCAAATAAAGTAGGAGATTTTTAAGCTGTCTCTCTACCTCAGACTGTGTCTTGTTGCTGTCTATCTTGTGCTGGTTCCTGCACTACAGCAGTTCCCTTGTCTCCATGGACTACATGACGCACCAAGTAGACTTCCTGTACTTAAACCTTCTTACAATGAGGGCCAACATATCATTTGCCTTCCATATTACCTGCATACTTGCTTTTAGTGACCAATGTACATCCGGATCCCTTTGTAATTTCTAATAACTTCTAAATAGACTTGGAAAATATTGTCAAGGTTTTAAAAAATTTTTAAAGATTAAAGCAACAGACAACGAAACAAATGCACGAGTTTGAACCATAATTCTGTGAACATTGATGGAAATAAAACTGAATGAAAAGGCTGCTGGTGTAAACCAACAAATGGGTTGTTCTACTAAAAACCAAAAGAACAGTGGATATTGTCAGTTACAAACAAAAACAGAGGTTGCTAGAAAAGCTCAGCAGGGTTAGCAGCATCTATGAAGAGTATTCAGAGTTAACGTTTTGGGTGCAGTGACCCTTCCTCAGAAGAAAGAGTACCTTGAACAAGAGATAGGCAGAAGTGCCACATTTCTCTAATTAGTAGACAGTGATTTGTTGTTGAGCTGTCTGCTAGCTATGTAAATAGTGATATCCAAATTTCTTTCCAGTGCATTAATTTATTGTGGAGCAACTTCTGAGGTAAATTACTTTCCACTAATATGCCACAGGGTGGCACAGTAGTTAGCATTGTTGCCTTAGCACCAGGTACCCAGGTTTGATGCCAGCTTTGGGCAACTGTGGGGAGTTGGCATGTTCTCCCTTTAAAGGTTTCCTCTGGGTGCTCCAATTTCCTCCCACATTTAGAGATGAATGATTAAACGTTTAGGCCAAGAGAGGTTGTAGGAGCATCGTAAAGTGGGTGAGAGAAATAGAGAATTTAAGAGTATTTTAGAGCTTGGAACTAAGGGCACTAATTAGTAGACCTATAAGTGGTGAGTGGTTAAAGAGGGTGTTTAAGAAAGGCTAGAATTGGAGTAGCACAGAAATCTTCACAGCAGGGCTGTCAATGGTATAGGAAGTGTTGACATCACGCAAGGATATTTCTGCTAATGTTTTGCACTTTGCATTTCAAGTGTGGTTATTGTTACAAAATGTTTCAAATCTATATTGCATGTACATATTTTTAAGTACATAAGAGAAAGGAGCAGAATTAGGCCATTTAGCCCATTGAGTCTGCTCCACCATTGCATCATGACTGATGTACTCCTCATCTCCATATACTTTCAACCCATTATCAATTAAAAATCTGTCTAACTCCTCTTCAAATTTACTCACTGTCCCAGCATCCACTGCACTTTGGGGTAGCGAATTCAACCCATTCATAACTGTTTGGGAGCAGTAGTTTCTCCTCAACTCTGTTTTAAATTTGCTACTCCTTAACCTAAGACTATGACCTTTTTGTCCTAGAATACCTGACAAGAGAAAGCATCTGCTCTGCATCTATTTTATCCATACCTTTTTATCATCTTGAATACCTTAATTTGATCCCCACTCATTCTTCTAAATTCCAGAGAGTAATAGCCCTAAACTGTTCAATCTCTCTTCATACGACAAACCCCTCATCTTTGGGATCCATCTAGTGATCCTCCTCTGAACTGACTCCAATGCCACTATATTTCTTGAATTTAATATAAATGTAAGTAACTTTGTTTGATTTAAAGATTTATGAAATTTATTTGCAGAATGTCACTGTGGTACGAGCTACAACAGTTAGATTCCAAGTTTCTGGAGCAAGTGGATCAGCTCTACGATGATAACTTTCCGATGGAAATCAGGCAGTATCTTGGACAATGGCTGGAGACTAAAGACTGGTAACAATTCCTTTAATTCCAATTCAGAAAGCTAATTAAAGATTATAACTAAGATTGGAGTTGGTGAATGAAGGTTATCTTTGATAACAGCTCAAAACCGAGGATTGCAAATTGACCCAATTTGTAATACTCACATTTTCTTTTGCACTGGATAATGGGCTACAGAGATCTTAGATTAGATTACTTACAGATTAGATTAGATTACTTACAGTGTGGAAACAGGCCCTTCGGCCCAACAAGTCCACACCGACCCGCCGAAGCGTAACCCACCCAGACCCATTCTCCTACATTTACCCCTTCACCTAACACTACGGGCAATTTAGCATGGCCAATTCACCTAACCCCTGCACATTTTTGGATTGTGGGAGGAAACCGGAGCACCCGGAGGAAACCCACGCAGACACGGGGAGAATGTGCAAACTCCACACAGAGAGTCGCCTGAGGCGGGAATTGAACCCGAATCTCTGGCGCTGTGAAGCAGCAGTGCTAACCACTGTGCTACCGTGCCGCTCATCTTGTGTGACATTGTCTGTTTTGAGCTATTACTGAAAAGTAATTTCATTCACTCTGTTCTCCATTCCCCGACTCTGCAAATCTTTGTTGGCTGCACAAGTTGAGATGTTCGATTTTTCACTTATTGTTTGTTTTAACTTACTGTTTGTGTTGGTTAGGGACCATGCTGCCAGCAATGATTCACTGGCCATAATCTTGTTCCATGAACTGCTGGTGCAATTAGATGACCAATACAGTCGATTTTCTCTGGAAAACAACTTTCTGCTTCAGCATAACATCAGAAAAATCAAACGAAATCTTCAGGTATGGATAGGAGATTCCACATATGAGTGCATGTGGGATAGAATCAGACTCCTAACCCAGATGCTTAAGTACACTTCTTATCAGGGCTGAAGTAAAAGGCAGATTATCCAACTTAAAGTCAATCTGTTTGATTATAGTTTTCAACATTTGTGAATTATCCTCTACATCTTCAAGAATTGTATTTATATTGTAGTAAAAATAACAGTTAATGGAGGATATCAGTTGTATGGAGTAAGCTTTTTTAATACTAACCTCCACACTAACATTTACTGAAGAATAAATGGAATGTTCACTGAGCAAATTCAGTAAATCCAGATGTAATGCAGTTTAGTAATTCAATTTGTTTCTATCACTTAAATGATAAGTTTGACATTTTAAAAATCTGCAATTTATTTTGAGTCTATAAGCCAATTCTAATATTTCACAAAGACTAATTTACATAGTAGAATGTACTCTAAGTTTAGGGTATTTTTATAAGTGAATATTTTATTGAAGTGATTGCCAAGCAACTTCAACATGTTAGATAATGCTTCCTTAATTCATGGGTGAAAGTACAGTTAGAGGGCTATTTTAGCAATAAGCGGAAATTATTATGGGAGACATTTCAAACCTGTAGATTTTAATGTGATAAGCTTTGTGATTTTATAAAGATACACTGACTTAAAGCCAAACTGTACATGCAGATATTTGGGTTTCCATAATGAGTATACATTTCCATTTGTAAAGCATATAGTAACTGATTGTTCTGAAAACTTACCACATATACTTGTGTAAGAGTCAAATCTCTAAGACTACATTTTTTTTGGTTTGAAAGTAAGATATTGACTTTTACATGAGTAACATTTTGGAGTGGTTTGAAATCCACCCTCTTCTATCATCACACCATCACAAAATTACTAGGATTGGGACTGTTCCCATCCCAGAAGTAGTTAAGTGGGCAAAAAAACACCTTTTATGGTTAGATTTAACAGCAGCCTGCAATGGTGTGAGATCTTATAATGAGTAGGTTTGAATCAAGTTGAGTTTATACTTGGCACCCATTTGCCACTAAAGTCAGAGTTCAGATCTCTTGGCTAAAAGTCAGGATGGGTTTACAGTGAGATTGACTACTGCTCTGGTATATATTCTAGAATGTTTGGAAGAATTTACTTTTCAAATATAAGCATTTTTAAGTATTTTTATGCTATTTGTACCTACCTCTCATTTTTATAGGTTAACTTTCAGGAAGATCCTACTTTTATGGCACTTACAATATCTAAGTGCCTGAAGGAAGAAAAGAAAATCCTGGAAAATGCACTAAAAGCTGAACAGGTATTTTTTTCATTCAATGTGTTTCAATTCATTCTTAAACATTCTTTTCATAATTATGCCGTGAATATTCCTGTCTCTTCGGGTCTAAAGCTCGTAAAGAAACAGTTTTGATTGTTTATTATGTTCTTCTATCTCTTCAAAAAGAAAAGGAAACACTATTATATCAGGCTGATACGGAGCGGGGTGGCTGGAAAGCCATTCAAGTATGAATTTCAAAAGGAAATTTTTGTTTATTCAAGCTACTAGAAACAATAAATGAACATTTCTCCCAGCTCTGCTGAAAGAACAGAGAATAAGATTTTGTGAGGCCCAGCTCTTTGGAAATAAATCTGTCTGCTTCCTCCAAGTAGTGAAGTTATTGGGAAATCCTGACAGTTATCACAAGGAGTTATGTGACTGTCATTACGAGGTTACTTCTATTCGACTTTGCATATCTTCTGCATTCCACTGTCTTCCCTACTGATTGTGGTCCACTCAGAACCTTTGCATCTGAGCTCTCACAAAGGAAATTCAAAAAACTGACAAGTAGGCTTTGTGTTCCACAATTGAAAGATTAGTGGGAAGGACTAAAGTGGAGCTTTGAGAGAATCTGTTGTTTTCATGTACTTTTCATTGCAGATCAGTAGGAACACTGTCCCAGTTCCCAAGAAGTGAGCAGCACATGATTGCCTCTTTTAGACATCAACTAATATCCATCATGGTGCAAGCTGAAGTCAGACAGTTCTGGCAGAAACCAAGATCCTGCAGCACAGCCTCCTGAGTGTAACTGCCCAGAAGTCACGGCTGGATCATCTCCAGTTTCCCCACATGAGAAGCAACAACCTTTAACCAATGTCCCTGAAGCTGCCAAGGAAGCAGTTGAGAAATAGTTGAGTTAGGCAGGAACATGTTGAAGAAAAGGTGAATTAGCAAGTTTGAGAAGATTTGTAGCTCAGGTTGAGGTTTTGGATTTAGGTTTGCTCACTGAGGTGGAAGGTTCATTTTCAGATGTTTCATCACCATATAGGTAACATCATCAGTGAGCCTCTGGATGAAGTACTGGTGGTATGGCTTGCTTTCTATTTGTGGTTAGGTTTCCTTGGGTTGGTGATGTCATTTCCTGTTGTTTTTCTCAGGGGGTGGTAAATGGATGGTAAAATACCTTGCAAGAACTGTAACAAACACTACATTGGACAAATCGGCAGAAAACTGGCCACCAGGATACATGAACATCAACTAGCCACAAAAAGACCTGATCCACTCTCACTAGTAATCCTTCCATACAGATGAGGCAGGGTATCACTTTGACTGGGACAACACATCCATTCTAGGACAAGTCAAACAGAGACATGCATGAGAATTCCTAGAAGCATGGAATTCCAACCAGAACTTGGATCCCATTTACCACCCCTGAGAAAAAGAACAGGAAATGACATCACCAACCCAAGGAAACCTAAACACACAAATAGAAAGTGGGCGATACCACCAGTGCTTCATCTGGAGGCTCACTGATGTTACCTAGTATGTTACGAAACATCTGAAAATGAACCTTCCGGCTCAGCAAGCAAACCTACATCCAAAAGGTTGATTATTTCGATGAAAAGTGATTGGTGGAAATATTGATTACTGTTAAGTCATTCCCCTTATTGCATTTTAATGTTTTTGTTAATGGTTAAACAGGAGCTTTGAATCTGCATTATTAATACATCATTGATATGAGAGCAAGCTTACAGGGAACATATAAACTGTAAAAGTTGCGGTAAGATAAAAACATTCGTTAAAACAAACTTAGATCCCTTAAAGTCTAGAAACGGGGAAGTTATGCTGGCCGATCAGTTAAATACATATTTTGATTCTGTCTTAACGAAGGAGGACAAGAATAATGCCTCAAATATGTTGGGGAACACAGATTCTACAAAGAGGGAGGAACTCCAGGAAATCCGTATTTAGCCGGGAAATGGTGTTGGGGAAATTCATGGGATTAAAGGTTGATAAATCCCTCGGGCCTGATATTCCATATCCCAGCAATGAACGAAGTGGCCCTGGAAACAGCAGTTGGATTAGTGATCAACTTCCAAGATGCTGGAACAATTCCTAAGGGTTGGAGGGTAGTTAATGTAACCTCACTATTTTTTTTTAAAAAAGCAGGTAGAGTGAAAATATGAAACTGGATTTGACATCAATTGTGGAGAAAATGCTAGAGTCTGATGAAAAATTAGCAGAATACTTAAAACATTAACAGAACCACAGAGTCAGCATGGATTTACAAAAGGGGAAACACATTTGATAAATCATTGAAATATTTTGAAGATGTAACTAGTAGAGTTGATAAGGTGCAGTCAGTGGATGTGATTTATTTAGACTTTGAGAGGGCTGTCAGTAAGGTCCCACATAAGAGATTAACATGTAAAATTAAAATGCATGGGAGTAGGGTTATGTACTAACATGAATAGACAACCGGTTGGCTGACAGGAAACAAAGCATTGGAATAACTGGGTCTTTGTCTGAGGAACGGGTACTGACTAATGAGGTACTCCGCTTAGAACCCAGGTAATCACTATACATGTTAGTGAGTCAGATTAGGGAGCTAAATGTAATATCTCCAAAGTTTTAAGACAACACAAGGCCGGGTGGGAGAGTGAACTGTAAGAACAATGTAGAGATGCTTCAGTCTGATTTTGACAAGTTGAGTGGGCAAATGCTTAGCAAATGTGGATAAATGTGAAGTTCTCCACGCTAGCAAAAACAAGACATTGTTTTCTGAATGGTGGTAGATTAGGAAAGGGGGAGGTGCGATGACACCTTCTTGTCCTTGTACATCAGTTTTTTTAAAATGTGTTTGTGAGATGTGGACTTTGCTGGCTGGCCAGCATTTATTGCCTGTCCCTAGTTGCCCTTGAGAAGATAGTGGTAGAACTAGTTGCTGAAAGTAAGCGTGCAGGTATAGCAGGCAGTGAGAAAACACATGGTATGTTGGCCTTCATAGTAAGAAAGTTTGAGAAGAGGAGCAGGGATGTCTAGCTGCAGGATCTGAGTGAGACCACATTTGGAATATTGTGCAGTTTTGGTGTTGTGACTATAGAGGAAGTGCAATAAAGATTACCAGATGTATTCCTGAGATGGTAGGACTGATGTGTGGGCAGATACTAGACTGCTTAGGACTATAACAACCCTCCAAAGGTCTCACCCAGACCCACCCCCCTACCCTTTCCCTGTAACCCTGCATTTCCCATGGCTAATCCACCTAACCTTCACGTCCATGGGTGCTATGCGGCAATTTAGCACAGTCAATCCACCTAACCTGCGCACAGCTTTGGACTGTGGAAGGAAACTGGAGTACCAGGAGGAAATCCAAGTGGATGGGGAGAATATTTTATGTGGAATTTGCACAGTCGCCAGAGAGTGAAATTGAACCTGGATGCTGTGACATTGCAGTGCCAACCCCAGTCATTCAGTACGATGATGGCTGATCATCCAACTTAGTACCCTGCTCCTGCTTTCTGCACATTGCCTTTGATCCCTTTAGCCTCAGGAACTATATCTGAGTTTACTGGAGTTTAGAAAAATGAAGGGTGATTTCCTGAAACCATATAAAATTGTAACAGAGACAGATGTGGTAAGGATGTTCCTGATGTTGGGGAGGGCTGAGATGAGACATTTTTTTCACCCAGAGTAATGAGCCTGTGGAACTTTCTGCCACAGAAAGCAGTTGAGGCCAAAACATTGAATGTTTTTAAGATTGCATTAGTTATAGTTCTTGAGGCTAAATGTATTAAAGGCTATGTGGAGAAAGTAGGAGCAGGGTACTGAGTTGGATGATCAGCCATCATCATATTGAATGATTGGGGATTCCACAGTGACTTGATCGTTAGCACTGCTGCCTCCAAGTGCCAGGAACACTGGTTCAATTCCAACCTCCAGTGACTCTGCAAACTCCACACAATCATTCTCTCCCTGTCCGCATGGGTTCCCTCTGAGTAGGTTAATGGATTGGCTGTGCTAAATTGCCCCATGTTGACCAGGGATGTGACGGTTAGGTTGGTTAGCCATGGGAAAAGCAGGGTTAGGGTAGTGGGGGTGGGTCTTGGTGAGACCTTCAAAGTTGACATGGAATTCATGGGCTGAATATCCCTACACTGTCGGGACTCTATAGTTCTAAAAATGGCAGAACATACTTTAGGGGCAAATGGCCTATTCCTGAACACAGAATTTAGCTGGCTGTTTCAAAAATTAAAACTTCTGTTTGGGGGAAAAGCTACATCAGCATGATTTAAGGAGGTGGTTAAGCCTGTATCAAAGATCATTAAGTAGAGGGTGTCTAAATGTGTGCATAAGCAGTTTAGCAGAATAGTTAGAAGCTAGCCTTTAATCTGAACTGAACTTTTGAGAGAGCCCTCCTGCTTCTCCTCCATTACCTGGTCAGTCTTGTCCAAGGTGGAATATTGCTGCTGCTATTCCACTTTTAAGTTCACTTGCGATGTCATGCTTGTACAGTATGCACCACAACCATGAGAGAGACTGTGGAAAATTTGAAGAAACTTCCTCATACGGTTAAGTGAACTGACCCCTTTTTTGATGATATTGTTCTGGTGTATTCTGGAATAATACTTGTCCCCTAACTTTGTTTATATCTGTGCTGTTCAAATGCAGTGGGTTTGTGCATGTATCATGAATGATGTAAATGACTCTGTCACTGAACAACAGCAGCCATCCTGTCCCTCCTTCATGAGGTTGAAATTTGGAGAGAGGATGTATTTAGTGAACCATCCGTTTATAATTGTATTGCAGCAGCATTCTGGTTTTCTGTTCTTGGCTGATTTCGTGATGACATTTGTCCTGAATTTAAAAACAATCAACTGAAAATTCAGGAATGGTTTAATACATAGGAGACAGTGAAGTCTGCAGATGCTGGAAATCAGAGTTGAGTGTGTTGCTGGAAAAGCACAGCAGGTCAGGCAGTATCTGGGGAGCAGGAAAATCAAGCCCTGCATCAGGGCTCTGGCCTGAAAAGTCAAATCTTTTTTTAAAAAAAAAAAAATTCCTGCTCCTTGTATGCTGCCTGAGCTGCTGTGCTTCTCCAGCACCACACACTCAACCATGGTTTGATATATACCTAGTCAAGGTCCTTATGCACTGTTTCTGCTGGTGGACTTCACTTAATTTGCACCTTGTGATTCAGTCTCTACTGCACGATCTGATGGGCTTTCAAAGAAACACAGTTCCTCCACAGAATAAATATGTAGGATTCATACACACCCTGCCCCTTTATCTTGTTTCTAGAGATGATTTTCCAACCCCAGCTGACATTTTCTTTGAGTTAGTGCTACAATTCCATTAGTGGAATTGTAATTTAGAAATTGAGTCAAAGAAACCACAGGAAGGAGAAGTTAAATCTGGTTTGTGGAGCTCCCTATTGTGCTGGTTATCTCAAATAAGTCACCATGAGTGCAGTAGCGTTTAACATTTTTGTTTATTTTCAAATTCACCAGATGACTACTTAATATTACTGTTATTTTGTGACTCTGAACTTCCACTGGCAGAACTGTAGCAAAGATTCAGAAACTTGACCTATCATCAGAATTGTTGAAATCACTCTAGTATTTCTGAGTTAATTGCACATTTATTTTAATTTGTAGAGTCATGTTGGTCCTGTCCAGAATACTGTAATTCAGGATAAGCAGAAGCAGCTGGATCAGAAAGTGAAGAACATAAAGAGCAATGTTCAAGTATGTATATGGTCACAACTGAATAGCTTTCTTACTTTCCTCTATCATTGCGATACATTTGAATGCAAATTAACTAGAAATGTGTCATTCTTCCAAATCTGTTTTTTGAATTGCTTCTTAATTTTGTGCAGAAACAAACAAAATCTAGGTTGGCAGGTACTTGGAAATGAAGGGGAACTCCTGGTTGAATTATTCGCAAGCATTCTTTATTGCAGCACTACCGGCTCCCAACATGGGGCCTCTGGCTCTGAACCATCAACCTGTGGCAGGGAAGTCCTTCATTGAGCTGTCAAGGGCTTATGCTCAATGTCGATTCTCCTGCTCCTCAGATTAGATTAGATTCCCTACAGTGTGGAAACAGGCCGTTGGGCCCAACAGATCCACACTGACCCTTCAAAGAGTAACCCACCCAGACCCATTCCCCTAACCTGTAATTACCCCTGACTAATACACCTAACACTATGGGCAATTTAGCATGGCCAATTCACCTAACCTGCACATCTTTGGACTGTGGAAGGAAACCCACGCAGACAATGGGAGAATGCAAACTCCACACAGGCAGTCACCCAAGACTGGAATCAAACCTGGGTCCCTGGCAATGTGAGGCAGCAGTGCTAACCACTGAGCCACTGTGCCGTCCAAGGATGCTGCCTAACCCGCTGTGCTTTTCTAGCATGTGATCAGGGGATGTCTTCAATGATGGCAAAATGCCAGCATGGTCTCTCATCAAATCTACGTTATGCATTAAGAAACGTATCTGATCACCCACTTGCTTGGAGCAGACAACAGATCCAATTCCCAGACTGTTCCCTGGGAGATTTCCTTAAATGTTCATAATAGTTTGGGGAGTAGTCTTAGCCCTACCTCCAAGCCCACAATTAAGTGGTTGTGAAATTTCAGCCCATAATTATCTTTGGTTTGGCTGGAAATCTGACTGGAAGGAAATCAAATAGGCAAGATAGATAGAGGAACCAAAAAGGAGCCAGAATGCTAAGGCTATTAAGAGGTGAAGATTTAGGATCATAATTATTTTCTACATTTAGATATAGAACTTTAATATGACGTTGCTTATTATCCAAATTTTTACAAAATAGTCGTATTGATTATTTTAGAATTGTTTGCTTGAAATATCAATACGTTACACTTCCAGGGTTTTCCTGAATCTCTAATTCAATTCCTAATTGTGAAGTTTGGAAGCTGCTTTGTGTGCATCATTCTTCCTTAGTTTTAAACGGAAACTGAAGGGATTAAAGGCATGTAAAACTTTAACACAAATCTTGGATGATTAGATTGAATGAGTAACCTGTGTTTAGCATTATTGGATGGAACTATGACCTACAACAGAATTTGATAAATAGTTAATTTGTAACATAAATGAATTTCACAATTTTTCAATCATCCTTTGATTCATGCCAAATGTTGGGTAGAATGAGTCACACTCGAGCTTGAACCTCAGATGGTCACTGCTTCAAGCTGTATTCCAAGACATGAGACACAATCTGGACTATTTTGAGGAAGAACTGCATGATTTGAAAATGACACCATTTGGTTAAGTTATTAAACTTTTTCCAAATGAATAAGAAATATCCTGTTTTTCGAATCATAGAGAAACTGACCCATTTTGGTCCAACTCACCTATGCCGAACAAATTTCCAAAACTGTAATAGTCCCATTTGCATGTACATGTTACATATCTCAAACCTTCCCTATTCATGAACCTGTCTAAATTTCTTTTAAATATTAATTTTTTTACGTATTATATTTAAAATATGTACCGGCCTCTACCACTTCCTCTAGCAGTTCATTCCATATACACCCCTCCCTTTCTGTGGAAAAAGTTGGGCTTCAGGTCACTTTTAATCTTTCTCTTCTCACCTTAAAATTACATCCTCTATTTTTGAACTTCTCCCACCCTAAGGAAAAGATCTCTCCTACTGACCTGATTGATGCCCATCATGATTTTATAAACCTCTATAAGGTCACCCTTCAAACTTCGACACGCCTAGGGAAAGAAAAAAGTCCTAGGTATTCAGCTTATTGTAATAAATCCAACCCTCCAGTCCAGGTAACATCCATGTAAGTCTTTTCTGTACCCTTTCCAATTTAATAATATCCTTCCTGTAGCACGGTCACCAAAACTGTATGCAGTATTCCAAAACTGGCCTCACCAGTGTCATATACAACTGCAACAGGGAATTCTCTTGCATAACATCATCCTCAACCAAAATCACTGAAACGAAACATCATTTTTTTTCAAGGGAAGTACTGTGTGCAAATTAACTACCTTTCCCCACCCTTTATAACTATCAGTCCACTTTAAAATGTAATTTGTTTGTTGTTGAAGTATTTTGGGATTTAAGGTCTTGAAAAGTGCCATATGTAACAAAATAAAACAAAACTGTAGATGCTGGAGATCTGAAACAAAAACCAAAATTGCTGGCAAAACACAGCAGGTCTGGCAGCATAGGGGGACAAAGCAGAGTTAACGTTAACTTTGCTTTCTTCCCCACAGATACTGTATAATATACTTTTGCTCTACTTGTTGTTTGTTTTCCTGATGATAGGAGATCGAACAGGAAATCAAGTCTCTTGAAGATCTTCAAGATGAATTTGATTTCCGATCTAAAACTTTGCAAAGTCGAGGTAAGAAGTACATTTTATATTCTCGTGTACACAGGATGCTGGTGAAATAAATGGTGTAAATTGCTATTGTTTTCTGCTTTGCAGTCATATTAGGCACTTATGTTACAAATTAAATTTGTCTGGTGTTTTGTATTCCATTCTCATTTTGCATGTAGAGCATGAAGTAAATGGTTTGGCTCAAAATGAAATTAAACAAGAAAAAGTCCTTCTTCATAATATGATGCTCAAGTTGGATTTGAAACGAAAGGTAAACCATGATTAAGTGCTTGGCTATTGCCAATGTAATATTAATTGCTGTTATATTACGCTTTAGGTAGCCATCTGATTCACAGCTTTTAAATTTCCATATTCAGAATTTAAGATGAAACTGAAATTCTCCATAAGCAACAACATATTGAGCAGTGAGGGACAGAGTGGCCTACTCCTACTGGAGGATCACTCCAGAATTGTGACATTCTGATTTGAACCTTTTGAAATCTAGAAGTGGGGTTGTTTATTTTGATGAATGCTCAAACCTGATCGCATTCTAAAACCACCATATATTTAATTCATTGAAAATGTCTAATCCTCTAAATGAGCTTATATGAATTTTACATGAATTTTCTGGCACTGTTGTGTGCATATGCTGTAGAATGAAGTATTTACATGACTGACTTGCACACGTTTTAAATGTAGAAAGCAGTAGCTCACTGATCTGTTGGTTGTAGGACGTAATCAATAAAACTGCCTCCCTCCTGAATGAAACTGAGCAAATTGAGGGAATTTTGATCAATGAAGAGTTAGTGGAATGGAAACGGAGACAACAGATCGCATGCATTGGAGGACCACCAAATACCTGCCTTGATCAGCTGCAACAATGGTTAGTCGGCTTTTCTTTCCATAGTGTTGTAGCATTTTTCTCTGAGATTTGCTAATAGCGCACACAATTGATTTGAATTTTCCAGGGAATACCAGGAAGTCAGCTGGGTTACACAGCCATTTAGAAGCTGTGATTATATCAAACACTGATCATGGTAATCCAACAAAGAAATCTTAATTAAAGGTTAGCTAACAAATCCTAAACCCCTTGCCAACAAACCATTTGGAATCACCATACTTCTTTCTGTCCTCTCCATTCTGCCATCTTTCCATGCAGTACTAGGTGCTTGTAAATGGGTAACTTGGACCAGCTTCCACCCTGGCTTCAACAATATATTTATCTTGCAGTATCACCCAATCTGTTATTTGCATATAAAAGTAATCCCAGCACCTGTGAAAACTATAAATTGGGACACTGAAAGGACTTGCATTGTGTGTGCTGACTTTCAAAATGGTATTGTGGTTCTGTTCGCCGAGCTGGGAATTTGTGTTGCAGACGTTTCGCCCCCTGTCTAGGTGACATCTTCATTGCTTGGGAGGCTCCTGTGAAGCGCTTCTGTGATCTTTCCTCCGGCATTTGTAGTGGTTTGAATCTGGCGCTTCCGGTTGTCAGTTCCAGCTGTCCGTTGCAGTGGCCGTTATATTGGGTCCAGATCGATGTGCTGATTGATTAAATCTATGGATGAGTGCCATGCCTCTAGGAATTCCCTGGCTGTTCTGTTTGGCTTGTCCTATAATAGTAGTGTTGTCCCAAACAGAGAACAGCCAGGGAATTCCTAGAGGCATGGCACTCATCCACAGATTCAATCAATAAGCACATCGATCTGGACCCAATATACCGGCCACTGCAACGGACAGCTGGAACTGACAACCAGAAGCAGCAGATTCAAACCATTACAAATGCCGGAGGAAAGATCACAGAAGCGCTTCACAGGAGGCTCCCAAGCACTGAGGATGTCACCTAGACAGGGAACGAAACGTCTGCAACACACATTCCCAGCTCGCGAACAGAACCACAACAACGAGCACCCGAGCTACAAATCTTCTCTCAAACTTTCAAAAAGGTCTTTATTTGTATTGTAAATAAGATCAACCAAATATTTGGGAATTAGCTATATCTCCTCATGTGTTCCATGTCCTGACCTAGAATCATGCCTAATTCGGCAGCCTGTCAGAATGAGTTTTCAGTTCATTTTCTGTTTGCTGGGTCTACTATGGATTCTCACTCTAGTGTGGAACATATGCTGACTATGCCTGTGATACTCAGCTCCCATGAAAGAAAAAACACTTAAAGGCCCTCTGTAGCTCACACAATATCCATAGTTTAAAGGGGCAATTTATATCTATTATAATGCAACTTGTGTCTGAAAAAGGTTTTATAGTTTGTACAAGTTTCATGGTTGTTTATTGGGAAAATAAGTTAATTGAAAATGTTAAATTTTAAGATTACATAGTTTTATGACAGAACGAAAAAATGTGAGATGTAATATGCGGATAGTTTCAGTGATGGTTGTACTTACAGGTTCACGTTGCTAGCTGAGAGTTTGCAACAGGTTCGGCAACAGTTAAAGAAATTAGAAGAACTTGAGCAGAAATATTCATATGAAGGAGACCCCATTACTCAGAACAAACAATTTCTCGAGGAAAGGAACAATAATTTGTTTTGCAATCTTATTAAAAGGTAATAATTTTTCAAAGAAAGCTTGAAGAAACATGACTTTAACAAAAATAATTAATACAAATTCCCTCTCTTGTTTTGTAAGAACCATTTCTCTCTTTGCTGATGTTCCACAGCACAAAACAAAACAGAAAATACGGCTTGGGTGACTGCTAATTTAGTGTGAGCCCATTTCACAGTAGGGGCGAAGATCAGTTTATGCTTATTGATCTTTCCTAGAGTTCTGTTGCATAAGTGTTGGCAGTAATCTTGTATCTTGGCCTTTATTCTGCTGTCACCTGAGATGGCATGTTTTGCCAGGCTGTTTTAACCTAACCCAAAAAATTAACAAAATCAAGTTTATTCATTACTATTTGTCCCCAATAACTACTTTTCAACAATATAGACATTTTGCAGAAATAGTTATTTGTACACCGTATATTTCCATAGACATTCCCAGTATCCGACCTAAAAGAGCTCGGTTAAAGTGAAAATAATTTCTTTTTCTCTCTAACTTGAGGCACCTGAAACTCAACCAACACCTCCAGTGGTATTTGTGCACACTTTCTTTCACGTGAATCACTAAATTCTTTTCAGATCTTCTCATTAACCTTTGTTACTCTTTGTTGTGCCTGTTCTCTAGGTATATTGTAATGCCTTTCTTCTAAAAGAAATACTACTTTTGATGATTTACATGAAACTGAATGCATTTATGTTCCACTCTGTGTACTTCAGTTCCTTTGTGGTGGAGAGACAGCCTTGCATGCCAACTCATCCTCAGAGACCAATGGTCCTCAAAACTGGTGTGCAGTTTACTGTTAAGTTAAGGTTAGTGACTTTTTTTTTAAACCTTTTGAGCAGAAATAACTTTCTTGCTGAAAAATATCACGTTTTGGGGTTGGTGTGGTATAAGACCGAAGATTGTTTTCTCAAAAAAATCAAATCTAAAGCTAAATTAAATTGTCCCTGAACCTAAGTCTCATTTTCTCATCAAATTGATTTGAATGAGCTATTGGGAAGCTTCATGACGTTATTATTTTGATTGCTCTGAGTAGGCCCCAATATTTTATTATGAGCTTGAGACCATGCAGTCTACATTGAAAGCATTAAACATTGAAGTAACTGGAGACTGCAGCTGAAAAGTGTGATGTTTTAAAGGAATAATTTTTTTACCACAGCATTTAATGATTACTGTGCAGATGCTTTATATGTACTGTTGATGTGACAGTGTCTTAAAACATTCAAATAAAAATTTGACGCTAAGCTGCACAAAGGAAATGGTAATAGTTTTCATAATTTTTATAACTGAAAATTAATTTGTAGTTTTGCCTTCCCAATCATAATGCATTATATGATGAATATCAGACTTTAAATTGAAATTTCTGTTTCTTGGTATTGTGGTTTTAAGTCCATCTACTTCCCTTCACTATCAAAAAGACCATTTCTTGTCTGTGGAGAGATACCCGTTATGTATTGTAGCATGGCTGTGGAGACCGATTTGCCGACTGTGCATGTCTTCCACAATGCAGGCAAAGATGAATTATCTATCTTTTTGTTTTCCAGATATGACAGTCGGTCATTCTAATTCTAGCTTTCTTCTTCCCTGTATACACTGCTATTTGAAAGAGGCAATACGACTACTGGAAATTGGTTCCTGGATTGTTCATTCTTGTCCACTTGCATCCCTATCTGCGCTGGGCATGCTTTCAAGGAATCCCTGAACTTTAATCTCAGTTTACCTCTCAGGTGGTGTCCAAGTTTCAGTCGTGATAATGTGACTCTCTTAATGATTTTATAATCAGTCAAACATCCACATCATCTGAGCTAAGTGTCAATTTCAGACTCTCTGAAGTACGTCTTCCTTGGGCAAAATTTTGGGAGGATAAATTGCCTATGATGGACCAATATGTATCTTACGTGGAACCTGTCCAATTGCTTAATATATCTGAATTGGTGGACTGTCTCTCGGAAGGAAATTGGGAACTACCACAAGTTTGAGCATGGATTTTTTTTTTGTTTGCAAGTCTAATGTATCAACTCCAAGAGTCTCTGTAAATGTACAAATTTGCTCTGATATTTCTCTTCGCCACCTCTGTTAATGCAGACGTTTATGACATTTGTGCTTCCAAAATCCGTGCCATTACCCATAACTTTCAGAGTTGTGTTATTGATCGTTTTAGTGGGTAGGTCATAGTCAGTAACTTTAGAAAATTATGTTACCACTTGTCATGTCAAAGATATCAGTGGGTTCAATCATTGCCAGCAACCCTGGCCATTATTTCATTGTGAAACTGCCATCTTAGGTTTATAGCTCTATCAGGAATACCAGGGTTTGGCTATGTTTTTCCACAAGCCCCATCTATTTACTGTCAAAGGATTTTGACAGGGTGGTAATGGTACAACGAGTTTCTGTAATGCAGTATTTCACTTTTGTATTTGCTGAAAGGGTTCCAAAAGTTTGTAAGTTTCTCTTGGGACCTTGTCTGAGCTTGGAGTCGCCCTTGAGACTGACTATCTGACAGCTTTGTCCATTTCCACATGAAAAGCTTCCTGTCAAGATTTTCATTTTTGGGTCAGCCTTGAAACTTGTCCAAACTTGCCTAATTTACGGTTAAGGGTGTGCGTAAGGTGTTAATTTCACTGCTCTTTGATAATGTCCATCGGGGAGATTCCTTGCAAGCATAGAGAAAACTCTGTCACATGAGACAGAACCTTATTCTATCTTCGTGGCTTTACAGAAATTCCTCATGCCATGCTAATCAGTCTAGCATGAAGCTTGTACCCTATCCACCATTTCTTGGTGGTTCCCTTTGCTGTCCTGGAGTGAAATCTTAGGTCACCTGTACATTCGTTTCCTAGTCATACTGCATTTTTCTCCTGTAACAGTGCCTTAATTTGATCATTTTCATCAAACCAATCTTGATGGACTTTTCACTGTTCTCAGGATAGCATTGGCAGCTTCCTGAAGTATCGATTTGAAGTTTGACTATGCTACTTCAGAGGAAACGCAAATGATGTTGGAGAACATGTCTAAGCCCAAGTCTGAGCTTGAATTGTTCACCGGACACTCCGAATGCCAGTTTCTACACATCTCACTTTCTTGGCATTTTGGACTTTTTGGTGATGCTGAATTTCATCTTGAGTGGAATATCTGCTCCTCTCATAACTTTGGTGATCATACCATCTTTAGTGTTGTTCTGTTTTTGTATTTTGCCTGCTGCCTGAAAATGGTGTTACTGATTGACGTATTGATAGAGTCGTGGAGATGTACAGCATGGAAACAGACCCTTCAGTCCAACATATCCTTGCCAATCAGATATCCCAACCCAAACTAGTCTCACCTGCCAGCACCCACCCCATATCGCTCCAAACCCTTCCTATTCATATACCCATCCAGATGCCTTTTTAAATGTTGCAATTGTATGAGCCTCTACCACTTCCTCTGGCAGCCCATGCACACCATCCTCTGCGTGAAAAAGTTGCCCCTTAGGTCCCTTTTGTATCTTTCCCCTCTCACCCTAACCTATGCCCTCTAGTTCTGGACTCCCCCACCCCAGGGAAAAGACTTTATCTGTTTATCCTATCCGTGCTCCTCATGATTAATGTGACTGCAAATACCAGCAAGAGTGTGATTGCTGCTACATTTCCCCACACCTTGATTCTAAGACATTCTACTGTGACTGTAATAGTGAAGACCTCTAATGCTTTGGCGTATTTGCAATAGCTTTATCCAATACATCCCCACCTACCTCAATGTAACTGAGGTTGAGAGGGTAGAGAACGTCAAATTCCTCAGTGATGATAACTGACAACCTATCCTGGACTTCCTATGTAGATTTGAGGGTCAAGAAGGCACAACAACGCTGCTTCTTCCTCAGGCAGCTCAGGAAATTTGGCTTGTCCATACTGTCTGGGTGCGTAAGGACCTGGTGTGGTAATAAATGTGCACAGTCCAGATCATCACAGAAGCCAGCCTTTCATCCATGGACTCCATTTACATGGCTCACTACTGTGGAAAGACTGCCACATCAAAGACCTATCGCACCCCAGTGATGATTTCCTACTACCTCTTCCATTAGGCAGAAGATACAGAAGCCTGAACACACTCTCCAGCAGGTACAGGAACAGCTTCTTTCCAGCTGTTATTAGACTGAATGGATGTCTAGCCTCAAATAATGCTGAACATCCTTGCTTACTCTAATATGCTCGTAAACAAACCTTATAACTGTACCTCTGTACAATCAATCGATCAAAGGTCATCATAGAGTTTATCCTTGATATCATTATTGGGACATTTGTATGGATGATTGTTGCAAACTTGTTGACAAGAGGTAGGTGTACCCAGAGAGTGTATCCAAGCTGCACAGTCAGACTTGATAGCCTCGCTCACATCTAGCTCTCATGCTTGGTTTTAAGCCTATGATGCACGAAAATAGGGATTTTAAGAATGTAAGTGGCAAATGGGAAGAATCAAAACCACTACTAATTAATAGCATAACAAAATATTGTAACTTGGACACAAGGCTGTGGTTTTCTGTTTAATCAGCTTTTAAGGTTCCTCTTTCTTTCTTTTACAGGCTGCTGGTAAGGCTACCAGAACTAAATTACCAATTGCGTGTAAAAGCATCCTTTGACAAGTACGTAACATTATATTACTTTCATGTGTGTTTTGCTGCAAATTGTAAGAGTCACCTGACGAGGCAAAATTAATAATTTAACATTAATTAAAGACTGGTTAATAGTCATTATATATGACCATGAGTCAACAAAAAATTAGTTCCAATCCATATTGGTTTCATAGTAGCATTAAACAATATACCAGAATATATCCTAATTTCTTAGAAAATGTCTTAAAAATCAATTTTGTCATTAAATCTGCTATTTTAAGAGTTTTGCCTTAAGAATATGATTTAATAGTGTGATATATTTTTAGGGGTGTAGCTGAAACAGGATGTAATAGTGTATTGTACTTTCAGGGATGTAGCTGAAACAGGATGTAATAGTGTAATGTATTTTCAGGGATGTCGCTGAAAAGTGTGCTATAAAGGGGTAAGTATAGAGTTATTTCTGTTGATTTTTTTAAAACTTTTTTTTTAAGTTTTGCCTTTTCTCATGCATGCAATTTACTCTGTCCCTTATTTTCTCATAGATTTAGAAAATTTAACATACTAGGAACTAACACCAAAGTGATGAACATGGAGGAATCAACAAATGGAAGTTTAGCTGCTGAATTCAGACATCTGGTAGGCCAGTGAAAATCATTTTGGTTCAGTGCATTCACCAATTATTTCACTGAAATAGTTATAGTTCAGTTTAATAATGAAATTTACAAAGAAAAGTACACATTTTTCACCTTCGAATGTAATTGTGATTTGTTCCTGCATTGTAGCAACTGAAGGAACAGAAGAATGCAGGAAGCCGAACAACAGAAGTAAGTGTTATGATGTGATTACCTCCAAGCTCAACTTCTTCAACACCTCTTTAGCTTTCAAAGACACTCTAAAAATGCAGCTTCTTCAAAACACCAATTCCCGCTTGCCTAACATTTTAGTTATTGCTCACCACCTTATCTCTCTCCACCAATGCATTGAAAGCAAAATCTTTTTATGCAGTATTGCTTTTTTCAAAATACTTTCATATTGGGTTTTTAAAATCAAAATTAATTTTCTAATCTGCTGTTCCAGGGTCCTCTTATTGTAACTGAGGAACTTCACTCCATCAGCTTTGAAACCCAGTTCTGTCACCAAAATCTGATAATTGATCTAGAGGTGAGTTTTCAGGGCAAAACAATAAGCATTTCTATAAATTTAAGGAGCAATTTTAAGTCCAATTCCATGCTTTTGTCAGTTCAACATGTAAACCTTGATGTCAGTATCCCAGGCAAGTCTGGCATTAATTGTCAATTACTAGTTACTCTGAGATGGTTGTGATGGGATCACCTTCTTTAAACAAAGTAAGTGTAATATGGCTGAATATAAAACTAAATCTCATGGTTTTTGTTTTTAATGCCTATTTGTTTATTTTACAAAATTAGGAGAAATTAAGTAGATTATTAACCTCTTCAGTGGAACTTTCACTGCTTACATCAGATAGTATTAAGAGAGTGTTTTGAATTCTTTGGAATGTTTAACTATTTAAAATGCTTCTGACTTAGTTTGTCCTCCATTTTTGCAGATTACATCTTTACCATTGGTAGTGATATCCAACGTTAGCCAGCTGCCCAGTGGTTGGGCTTCTATTTTGTGGTACAACATGCTTGTAAGCGAGACTAAGGTATATTCTGTCATATTTTAACTGGTATTGTTGGATAACTTTGCAAAGAGTCACGTTTTTATATATGTTCAGGCTATAATGTGTTTACATTATTGGGATACCTTTCCAATTTTCCAGTAAGTATAGTCAGCCTTGCCAATTAAGTGTATATCAGAAGTTTAGATGTTGTGATACATTTTTAATGTGGGCAATGCTCCTTGCCAAGAGCAGTGTACAGAAAGTTTATCCATTAATCTTATGGATTCTTCCAGGAGCTTAATTATTAAATTATGTTAGCCACCACTTTTAAATATTAATTCCCTCCATCACTTAGCATAGATTGGTACCATTTATAAGACTCATTTCACAGTACCTTGCAAACCTACACCATCTGGAAGAATAAAGACCATAGCCAAATGGAAATATGACCACCTGTTAGTTCTCCTTCAAGTGACTCAACATTTCCGACATGTTCTTCACTGGCTGGAGGTATACATATGCCACACAGACTGCAGTAGTTCAGGATGGTGATTTCATCTCCACTTTTACAAAGGCATGAGAGATTAGCATTAAATTCTGACCTCACCAATAATACCCATATCCCTTGAACAAGTTTTTTTTCTAATTATTCTTAAATTGCTGATATTTCTCTGCTCATTTATTTGCGAGGTTTGAACTATTAAAATGTGTAAAGTGGAGTTATTGGATACTTAAATAGTGACTGTTTTCATAGTTTTCTTAATAATGGTTTACATTTTAGTAACTATTGTGCAAAGTTTGGAACTTATTCCTGTTTCACCAACCATGAGTTGTTTCTCTAGTATATTGATGTGCAACTCTGCACCATGAAAAGATGATACCTCTTAGATAATCATCTTTGACTTAATTATATTTGTGAAATTTGGAAAAACATAACTTGAGGCAAGATTTGCAACATGTAATCATGTGTAGAATTTAATCAGCCCAGAATATTTGATCTGAGCAATCCTAAAGTATGTTATTTACTTTATACATGGTTTTGTTTTCCTCTTTCTTCAGACCTTGGCTTTTTTCTCCAACCCTCCAGCTGCCAAGTGGTGTCAGCTATCTGAGGTACTGAGTTGGCAATTTTCCTCCATCACCAAACGAGGCCTGAATGCTGAACAGCTCAGCATGCTGGGAGAGAAGTTACTAGGTAGGATCGTGGAAGAATCAAAAACCTAATTAGTTGAAATGGAAAAGTAGTACTGCAGTTTGTAGAACTTGACAGAACAGACTGATGCATAACTCCTGTCATTGTGTGTTATTCTTGGAGTAAGTCCCAGGAAACAAAGCACCCTAGTTGTCCTTGAAAGCTTTGAAGGGCACACTATTTAATTGGAGAGTTGTTCTTGTATATTGAATGTAATGTATTTTGCTCAAGTCAATTTCCTTTGAATGAGTCAGCCAGAACATGGGTTGCTCTCAGCACTTGTATGTGATCCATGGAGTCCAATCATTTCAATACAAGTGTTTGGCATTTGCACCTCCTGCCAGTGAGTGCATGGTTGAAGCACCTTTTAATGACATTTTGTCTAATAAATATATTGTAATATTTAATTTTCTTGTTGACTCTCAATATCATAGGTATTGTTATGCTTGATCATTGTATGTATTGACTGCATGTCCATACATAAACTTGCAAATGTATGTCTTTTTCCATTTTAAAATCTGCAAAACTATTTGAACATAATGGTCATCAAGAAACATGTATGCAGCTGAGAAAGTTGTTCATCTGTTTTTCTGCCATTATATCAGGTGGTGATGGTTCTTAATGTTGTGGGATTATAACTGTTTTAAAAGAAAGCAATTTCCCTGAAAAAGCTCTGTTGTAACTTTGAAGAATGCATGTTTAGGAGAGCTAAATAAATAAGTCACTGCATCTTCAAAAGTAACACTGAATACTACACAAAAAAAATAGCAGAAGTAGGAGAATTGGAACTTTGCAAACATACCTGCTTCTGAAAATGCATTTTTTGTTGGTTAGAAGCATTTGGTAAAATGTGAAAATTGTTTAACTTACAAAATTTGAACTTTCTTTATGTAGGTACAAATAATTGCTTCAATGACAGTACCATTCCATGGACACGATTCTGCAAGGTAACTAGTTAATTCTAAATCAATGTTTTTACTATAAATTTAATTTTGAAATTTCATGTTTTGTTTGATTACTGTTAACGATCATGCAGGAGAACCTGAATGAAAAGCCTTTCTCATTCTGGCTGTGGATTGAAGGGATTTTGGAGTTGATCAAAAAGCATCTCCTGCCTCTCTGGAATGATGGGTAGGTAACATTATGCTGAGCATAATAACCATGTAAGTTAATACATTAGATTTTCATCTGTATCATCTGACTTTAACAGCACAAACATGGGAAAACTAACACAGGTTTTGATCATTTCAGGTGGATCATGGGTTTTGTGAGTAAGGAAAAAGAACGTGCTTTACTGAAGGGTAGGCAACCTGGTACATTTTTGCTGAGGTTCAGCGAGAGCAGTAGAGAAGGTGCCATTACTTTTACCTGGGTGGAAATATCACCAAGTGGTAAGTGGCTTGAATTCTTTGCTGTATAAGTCTCTTGGTTGGTTAGCAATATAAATTCATCAGAATTTTAGATCTTGAAATGTTTTTTTTTGAAAAAAAAAGGAAGTTGTGCTTTTGTGTTGGGATCAAGATTTATGGTACATTATTAATGAGTCATGCCAACAAAACAAGAATAAATTCTCTTGCTAAACAAAGCTTCCTAAATTTCCACTTATTTTTGAAGATTGAGGTGATTATGTAAAACTGCATATTCAGGTTTGTTAAAAATATATAAATAGCATATTGTAAATCTTCAATTGTGCCATAAACTGAGTGGTAATGTAATTAATGGGCTGCATGTCATGTTGGGACTCAGTTTCAAGATATCAATCTTTCTTTTGGGACAGCCCTCATTCACCTTACCTGATAAGAGGAACCCCTTCCCTCTCCCAGATAGGGGTAACCTCCTTCCTTCTGAACAGCACCCTGGGTTGCTAGGCTGACCGTACTTACAAATACAGTCCCATATAGGTGTGTAATTTTAAACATCTATTCTGTACTTATGTTTTATATTGTCCTGTGTTGTGCTTTGACTAGCATACAAATTGACTTTTGCAAATCCAGGGACTGCCTGTATTTTTTTTGATGGGACATTTTTAAAAATGCTAGTTTTTTAAAGAAACTTCACCTGTGTGTCACAATCCACTGGGTTGAGAATGTCCCTTAAGTAGCATATCATTTGCTAGCACCAGCATCATCTAGGCTGCAAATATGTGTAACTTTTTTTTCCCCTCCCAGATGAATCTCAATTTCACTCAGTGGAGCCATACACAAAGCATCAACTGTCAGCAGTAACCTTCCCAGACATCATTCGTAATTACAAAGTTATGGCAGCTGAAAATATTCCAGAAAATCCATTGAAGTATTTGTATCCTGAGGTCCCAAAAGATCAAGCATTTGGAAAATATTACTCCAGGCCAAAAGATCGTAAGTATAGTTGGTCGTGAAGTAAGATTTTCTGTTTTTAAGTTGGAATAATAATTGGTGCAATAGAATTAAACATCTTGGTTGAATGATTGAGAAGATTAAAGCACATGGAATTGAGGGAAACTTTGTGAGACTGCTAAGAAACTGGCGAAGTAAGTGAACACAAAGGGTAGTGGGGGGGGGGGGAATGTTAAGCAAAGTTGTAGACAACACCCAAGACTGTTAGTGGTTAATAGTGAAGACTATGGTTATAGGTTACAGGAAGGTATAGTCTGTCGGATGGACAGACCAGTGGCAGATTAGTATTTAATCCTGATAAGTGTGACATGGTGCACTTTGGAAGAAGAAACAAAATGAGGGAGTATTTATTGAATGGCAGGACACTGGGTAGCTTGGAGAAAAGAGGGAACTCGAGGTAATTTTTCATGGCTCCCTGAAGTTGGCAGAGCACGTGAATAGGTTAGGGTTAAGAAGACGTATGGGATGCCTGCTTTCATCAGTCGTGGCATAGAGAATTAGAACAAGGAGGTAATATTGGAGTTGTACAGAGCATTGGTCAGGCCGCAACTGGTTTAGTGTGTAGAGTTCGGGTTGCCTCACTATAGGGAGGAAGTGATGACACTGGAGGGGGTACAGAAAAGATTCATCAGGATGTTGCCTGGGATGGAGAAATTGAGCTATAAGAAAGGATTAGAAAGGCTTGGATTGTTTTCTTTAAAGCAGAAAAGACCTGAGGGGGGATGTGATTGAGGTGTATAAGATTTGAGGGGTATGGACAGGATGAAGAGAGAGCAGCTGTTCCCCTTGATTGACCCTCAATCATGAGAGGGCATAGTTCTGGGGTAAAGGGCAGGAGATTCAGAGGAGATTTGGGAAAATGATTTCTCACTCATTGGGTGGTGGGAATCTGGAATGTACTGCTGGGAAAGATAGTGGAGATAGGAAACCATACAAAGTTTTTAAAAAAAAATGTGGATGAGTACTTCAATTATCACAAAATTCAAGGATATGGGACAAGTGCAAGAAATGAGGATTAGTGTACTTTTAGTGGTAGTTGTCAGTGCAGACTCGATGGGCCAAAAGGGCCTTATCTATGCTGAATGGATTATCTACATTGATTTGATTTATTATTGTCACATGTACTTAGGTGCAGTGAAAAGCTTTGTTTTGCATTCAATACAGGCAGATCATGTTTTCCAATTGCATAGGGAAATAGAGCAGAGCGAACAATACAATAAATTACAGCTGCAGAGAAGATGCACACACAGTGAAGTAAACATTAAATGTAAAATTTTGAGGTCTAATCAGAAAGTGAAGGCCAAAATCATTTACCTTTCTTCCTAACTACTTGCACCTGCATGCTTGTTTTTAGTGACAATTGCACAAGGACATACAAGTCCTTCGTAACTCAGCAGTTCCCAAACGATCATAATTTTAATAATAATTTGCCACTATTTTCTAACTGAAATGGATAACTTCACATTTGTTCACGTCTTGCTGCATTTGCAATACATTTTCTGCTATCTCAACTTGTCTAAATTGCTCTAAAGGCACCCTCTATAGCACTCCCACCTAGTTTTGTGTTAGAAAATACAATATTTCCATATCATTTGATTTCCTCATCTTCAGTTCAAAGCTCCACAACCATCTATCAGTTATTCTGCTGCATCTCTGATATTTAATACTAAACAGCCAATTTCTCCTTGGCTTTTGGAACTGCTGTTTGTCACTCAGATGCTGTTCATTCAGGGACCACATTCTGTTCTTGGGTCATTTAGAACAGTTTGATTCCTATGACGTGCTGTCCCGATGTTTGTTAAATGGGTATAGTTTGAGTGGTCCACATGACTTGGCCTGACAAAGTAGTTTGACAGTCTGCCATCACCAGTAGGTATAAACTAAAGATCATTGATTCTCCTCTCCTTTAGCTTCAGAGCCTATGGATGTAGATGACTCCAAGACCAGTGGTTATATAAAGACTGAACTGATCTCTGTATCTGAAGTGTAAGTAACCTCTAAATAAGTCATCTTTTCCTCCAAACTATTTTAATATATGCATAATCTTGTTTATTGCCTTTCCTATACAAAACCATAAGACAGGAGCATAATTAGGGCTTTTGAACATGGTTGATATGTTTCTCAACCCCATTCTCCTGCCTTCTCCCCAATTCTCTTACCAATCAAGATAGATTAACCTCTGCCTTAAATAGACTCAATGACTTGGCCCTCAGACTTCTGAGGCAATGGGTTTCACAGATTCGCCAACTTATGGCTGAAGAAATTCCCTCTCATCTCAGTTTTAAACTTCCCTTCACTCTGAGGTAGTCCTGTCAACTCCTAGTCTGACTTACTGGTCGAAGCCTCTTCTTCATGTCCGCTCTATCCAGGCCTTTCGGTACACAGAGGAACTTTGATTATCCAAAATTGATGGGTAGGCAGGTTTTCGTTCAGATAATTGATTATTGGGTTAATTGATTTGACCTTTAAGGAAGCTGCACTGCACGCAATTGCATTAAAAAGCAAGTTTACAGTTTTTATTTCATTCAGTTGCTAAAATTTGTACAAACACTGGATATCACTTAAACATTCATGACATTTTGCACATCAGTTTGTGTACCTGTACAGTAAATAAAATTCATTGAAGTGGAGGTTGGTTATTATTTGAAGAAAATATCCAGCTGCTGTCTCTTTTTATGCCAGTGATAACATTTGGCGAAGTTGCAGCAACTTAACGGCATCGACTTCGCCTTGTGCTTCGTACTACTCCATGAAAAGTTGCAAACTGTCAATAGCTTCATTAACTGGGTCTGGAGAAGGTGAGGGTATCAGATTTTCCTTACCATCCACACTTTCCTGGTGTTCGTCTGTGACTATATTGACTATCTGATCAGCACAGTGTGTCTCTGTTCTGTTGGCGTTGTCACAGTTCACCTAAGCATCAATCTCAGTCTCTACAAAGTCTCCTAAACCCAGTTGTCTGCAGTTTTCGGTGATGTCAGTGCTTAGTCTTTGTTCTGGACAGGTGTCCTGTTCACTGGCACGGCTCCCAGCACACAAGCCATTGTACCAACACTCCGCGATTGTCAATGGCTTGATGCGGTCCTAAGGTTCAGCAAGCGTGAACAGAGCGTCCTTGACTGTGAATGTCTTCATAATTTCCTGTCGTTCTTTCTCTGTATTATCTTTACCCAGGACAGCATGTTACAATGATATTTTTTCATAATTGCGATGATTCCCTGATCAAGCGGCTGTAACATTGAAGTGGTGTTGGCTGGTTTAAAAAAACTCTTGATAGCTCTGTCTGCTGATTCTAACTGGCTGCCTTTCAGAGTGTGACCCTGAGTTGTCAACAAGCAGAACGGCACATTGCTGGAGTCCAGCGCTTGCCAAATGTGATCTGACAGCAGGGACAAAATCTTAATGGAACCAGGATGAGAAAAGTGGATATGTCATCCACGCCTTATTTTACACTTGGTACTTCACAGCAAATGAGGTCTTGTCACAGTTCTTGAAGCAAGAGGGATTAGCTTATCACCTGATGCAGTTAAGTGGAAATTAGAGTGCTGGTGGTGCTGACCCAAGAAAAAAATCTTGATGCGATCCGTCTGCACTTTGTCCTGACACCTACTTTTCCACAGTAGATTCAAGTTTTTTTTTTAATCTGGCAGTGCACGTCAAAACAATCCAATTTCATCAGCATTGTACAACTGCTCAGGTTCATACTTTCCTTCATGAATGGTGGATTGCAGTTTCTACCTGTAGCCTTCCACTCTCCAAGAATGCTGAGTTGCCTAGTGCCGTGACAATGTTTGAAGCACTGTAACCAGCCCAATGTTACTGTGACCAGATTCACCAGTGTGGAATCGTTCATGGAAACTGGCAACGTTTTCTAGTATCTGGCCAGATACGGGAATTCCCTTTACACACTGCTGTGCAAATGACAAAAACACAGTTTGGTCGAGTTGTTTTATCCTTTGCTGACCTCATGGATTTTCTTTTTAGAGCATTTGCAGTGTCACTTTGGCTGATGAATTTCTCAATCGCCATCTTTGCTTTCCTGATGTCTGATACTATCCCTATTCCATCGTTGTACTCCTGTGCAATCTTTGATACCTTTTCACCACGATCCAGAATGCTGTGAAATCTCGTTTTTCTATTCAATTGTCACTGTGGTCCGCTTTCTCTTCAGACATGGTAAGTACGTACAACAAACCCGATTGGTTAGACCAGATATGAACTCTGAAACGTCAGAGGGAATGATGACTCTACTGATTTTGTTCATTTTAACTTTTTTTTAAATGTATTAAAATTCTTTCAACACTGCAACAATTTACTGACTCAGATTGTTGCACCAGTGTCATTAACACCTCTTTGCCACATTTGCACATCATCTTCAGTGCAGGTAACCCTCATTTACCCTGTACAGTTAACAAAAGACATGATGGTGGCGCCATTGTCAGCAACATCATTGTTGTAGTGGTTTCACGGGACCTTCAGATCCTGTTCGGATAATCCGATTTTTGAATAATTGATGTTCAGATAATAGAGACTCCTCTGTACTGTAAGTTTCAATCAGCTTCTCCCTCGTTCTTCTAAACTCCATCGAGTACAGACCCAGAGTCCTCAACCACTCTTATGACAAGCCCTTCATCCCTGGAATCTTTGTGAACCTCCCTCTGGACCCCCTCCAAAACCAGCACATCCATCCTTAGATATAGGGCCCAAAGTATTCCAAATGTGGTCTGACTTGAGCCTTATACAGCCGCAGCAGTACATTTCTACTTCTGTATTCTAGCCGCCTTGAAATGAATGCTAACATTGCATTTGCCTTCCTAACTGCCAACTGAACTTGCATGTTAATCTTAAGAGAGTCCCTTTGTGCTTAAGACTTCTGAAGGAAGTCAGGAAAATAAAGTTGGCAATGCAAAACAATTCTCTCCACAAATGTTAACCGACTGAGCACTTTTTTTGTTTTCAACTAACTTTACTCATGACATGGGTAATAAGGTAACAGGTTGAATACAAAACACCAAGTGTGACAAAATAGGCCTGTATAAATAGTATAAAATATGCTGTTTATTTTTAATTTGTGTATTTGAAATCATTCTATACTGGCAGCTCAATTAGTGATAGCAAGTGACTCATTAGATATTAATGTAATTGTTATTGGAAAATCTAAGCACTTAATTATATCAGGAAAATAGTCTACTTGTCTAATTCTTCCTACCAAAGTGCATAACCTCAAACTTTCCCACGTATTCCATCTGCCATCCTTTGCTCACTCTCCTAGCCTATCCAAGTCCATCTACAGCCTCCCCACTTGTTTAGCACTACTTGTTTGTCATCTGCAAATATGGCAACAGTGCTCTCAGTTCCTTTGTCCAATGCATAACATGAATAGTTGTGGTCCCAGCAATGAACCCTGCAGAACTCCACTAGTCACTAGCTGCCATTCGGAAAAAGATCCCTTTATCACTATTATCTACTTTCTGCCAGTTAGCCAGTGTGCTGTCTATGCCAGTATCTTGCCCCGAACATACTGACTTTTATTTAGCAGCCTCCTAGAATCCAATTAGATCACGTCCACTGGCTCGCATTTGTCTAACTTGTTGCCTCCTCTCAGAATTTTAACATTTGTCAGGGATAACCTCCCCTTGACAAACCTGTGCTGACGGAAATGCATAGTAAAATATGCCTCAAAGTACTCTGCAATCTCATCCTTCATTACAGGCTAAAATTTTACCAAGGACTGAGTCAGGCTAACTGGCATATAGTCTCCTTCTGCCTCCTTGCCATTAACAGGGGTGTTACATTCTCCATTTTCCAGTCCTCTGGGACCATAATTCCAGTGATTCCTGCCTCTACAATATCCTCAGCTATGTCCTTCAGACCCAGGGATTTAGTCCAGCTGGTTCGGAGGATTTATCCTTCAGATGTTTCAGCTTCCCCAGCATCATTATCTTAGCCACCATATTCATCTCTGACCCCTGCCCTTGAAGTTTTGATATGCTGCTGGTGTCTTCCACTATGATAAATGATGCAAAGTACCTTTTCAGTTCCTCTGCCATTTGTTTCCCATTACTATTACTACTACTCCAGCCTCATTTTCCAGCAGTCCAATATCCATTTTTTTTTTTTCTCTCTCTCTCTCCTTTTAGATACCATTATTTATTGCTAGCTTACCCCTGCCACATCGTTTTTCTAGTTACTCTCTGCTCAAGTTTAAAGGCTATCCACACTCTATGCTTGTTTGCTTTTATGCAATCTCTGACTTGTCAGCCATGGTTGCCTCCTCATCCCCATACAGTATGTTTCTTCTTTCACTGTGCCTTCCAAATTCTCCTTGAAACTTCTGCCATTGCTGCTGCACTGTCTTTCCTGCTAGACTCCCTATCCAATCAACTCTGGCCAGTTCCTCCCTCATGTCTCAGTATTGCAACGGAGTAAAGGTAACTACAGTTGTATCTAATTCCAGCTTCTCCCTCTCAACTGCAGGGTGAATTCTAATATATTATGGTAACTGCCCCCTCCGGGTTCTGTCACCTTTAAGCTTCCTAATCAAGTTGCAAATATAAAATTTATAATTTATAATTCTAAAGAGCAAGTTCTTAGAGTAAAATAAACTAAAAATAGGTGTTTTAGAAAAATCAGATGGTCGTTGTTCAATTTTTAATCTTGGTCTTTGAGAGTCATTTAGAACAAAGTAGTTCATGATGAAGGAAGTGAAATTTTTATTTGAATGGGTGCCTTAATCTTTTCCAATTACATGTACAAAGATTCTCATACGGATGAATTTTCTTTTTGTTCTGTTCTACCAAGTTTCATGGTCTATGTACAAAATAAAGTGTAATTTTTCTGAAGTAACCAACCATGTTGGACATTTCATTACTACTTAGTGGATATAATTAAATGCTTAGATTTTCCAATAACAATTACATTAATATCTAATGAGTCACTTGCTATCACTAGTTGAGCTGCCAGTATAGAATGATTTCAAATACACAAATTAAAAATAAACAGCATATTTTATACTATTTATACAGGCCTATTTTGTCGCACTTGGTGTTTTGTATTCAACCTGTTTACTCATGACATGGGTAATAAGGTAAGTTAGTTGAAAACAAAAACAAAAGTGCTCAGTCGGTTAACATTTGTGGAGAGAATTGTTTTGCATTGCCAACTTTATTTTACAAGTCCGAACTAGAAGTTAGAGATGAAAGAGTATTCTAAACCAATCCAGAGGCGAGGAAAGACCAAAAATGAAAGTCCGTAATGGGACCAAAAAAGTTCAAAAATTTTGTAATTTGTTTTCTTAGTACTTTCTTTGGATTTGGGCATGAGATCTTACAACAAATGAAATGGAACCCATGATTTGATCTGAAGTTCTTGAAATTAAAATGTAACATGACTATTTTAAAAGATGAATAGCATTTCCTGAACTTCATTAGAATAGTGCGAGATGCTGAGGACAGAAGGGCTTCAGAAAGTATTCAAAAGCTCAGGGTCCATTTGCAGACTGAATGGAATTGTTTAGCGAAACATTGGTTATACTGATGTAGAGGAGACCATATTGTGAGCAGAATACAGCATATTAAATTGAAAGCAGTAAAAGTAAATTATTTGTTTAAGTTTGCAGTTCTGGACAGTGAAATACAGGGGGAAAGGAGGTGATAGCAGCTCATGTTCTGTGCTTGCTTTAGAAGGCCCTGTAGAAACCTGAAAAGGATGTCATTGAGGAAGCTGTCCCTTTCGAATGCTAAGACAGGAAAGGATGATGCATTTACACTGGAGGCAGTTGATGTGGAAAGTGACAACGAGGTACAATCTTGTATGGAGATAGAAATAGTGTGGGTGTGGTTGGGGCCCTGTTGATTACAGTGAAAAGGAATCCTTGACTGAGGAAAAAGGAAGATGTAGGAGAACAATATTACTTTTAGACATGCTGCACGATCCTGCATTATTTAAATTATTGCATTTCCTATTACAGTTGAAATCAAGTAACCAAACTTTGACCTTGCCTCTCTTCACTGTAGGTGGTGCTGTTGTTCAAATGGTTGAAACGTTCAGTATTAACTACACGCAGAACTTTATCTGCCTTGGCTACAACAAAAAGTCAGACTTTTAGCTTCTGTACCTGGATTAGAATATTAAGGTTGAGCAATAGTGATAGTTTAGTATAAAAAGATTTGGCATTTTTCTTCTATGGATTGGAATTCAAGAAGGGTTATGTTAATAATTATTGGAATTTCAAATAACTCACTGGTTATATCTCAACACCTATTTGTATAAATTTTTAAAGCAATAAAATTGTTACTTTTTTACAAAACAGTATGTCTTTGCATATTAGGGCAACTGGGTAGGTTTAGGAAAAAAGCAAAAGGATTTTAGGAAGAAATTCCAGAGCTGAGGGCCCAGCCTGCTGAAGGTATGGCAACAAAGGAAAGAACAATTGCAATCATGCTTAAGTGGCCAGAATTAGAAAAGCACAAATGCCTTCAGGATGGAGATACGAAAAGTACTGGAAAAACTCAGCAGGGCTGGCAGCATCTGCAGTATTTAATTTGGATGTCTGAAGGTTGTTGAACTGGAGGAGATTAGAGATGGTGGAAGGGTGAGTATATGGATGGATATGAAAATAATATGGGAATTTTATAATCAACCTTGTTTTATACTCAACAGGGGATGATGGTTGAATTGGATTTTGGTTTGAATTAGGACATTAAACTGGAGAACATCCAAAACTCTGTCAGAGGGTAGAGTATAGGATATTGCCAGGAGCACATGAGCTTTGTCAAATCTGAAGATTTCAAAAGTACGGATAAGAGCTTGAGCAGCAGATGAAATAAGACCAGGACAGAGTTGATCGAAGTTAAAATGATTAAAAGTGTGTGGTCTTTTAACAACAAACAGTACAGCATAGGATCAGGTCCTTGGGGCCCACCAATACTGCACCAAACAAATGCTTTTCTAAACAAAAAAAAATTCTTCTTCTCTATCCATATTTCCCTATTAAGATGCTTTTTAAACATTATTAAAGTATCTGCCTCCACCATGTCCTCTGACAGTGCATTCCATGCACTTAACATGCTGTGTGTGGGGGGTGGGGGGGATAACTTACCTCATGTCCTTTTTAAATTTATCCCCATTTTCTTTAAACATATCCCCTAGTAATTGACATTTCTACTTTTGGGGGGGAGGGGAGGAGAAAACTCCAACTATGTATTCTATCCATATCTCTCAATTTTGTAAGTTTCTATCAAGAGCCTATGAAAGGGTTATAAACATAGATTTACTTATGTACAGATGCCTGCTTGATAAAAGACTGGTCAGTATTTTTTAAATCCCAGGAATTTTACAAAAGAACTGTTGCTTTTGTATATACTATGCTTTGCTGTTCAATTTTTTATTTTAAATGTGATTTTTTAAAAATGCTTGACTTAAGTCTACTGCTGATCCTGAATTTAATGCATTGGCATTTTGCTTCTTACATTTAAATTGATCAATCTTACAACTGTACCTGAGAGAGAAGGTAGAGGGCCAAGGTGGATATAACAGTAGCAAAGATTTTTGTTTTTGCAATGAACATATTGGATTCTGTGCCAGGAGAGCAGGTGCTATAGTAAGAAAATTGGTTAGAGACAAAAAACCTGCAGATGCTGAAATCCAAAGTAGACAGGCAGTATGCTGGAAGAACACAGCAAGCCAGGCAGCAACAAGAGGTGGAGAAGTCAACATATCAGATTGCATTCACAGATTGTTTGTACTCTTTCAAATTGTTTACATCATGAAGTTATTTTCTTTCTTCATTTGTAACCAGTCACTGTGATTGTATTGTGCTGACAAACTGGCTTTTCAAAAAAATAGGAATAGGGATTTGGGATTCTGGATTAGTGGTGCTAGAAAAGCAGAGCAGTTCAGGCAGCATCGGAGGAGTAGTAAAATCAACATTTCAGGCAAAAGCCCTTTATCAGGAATACAGCTTAGGACAATAGAGCAGGGGAAACTATTAACTACACAGTCGTAAGTGGAATATTGTTTTTCAGAGATTACTTCGACACTTTAAATTTCCTTTAAACTTGTTCAGTTTTTTTAAAATGAAAAAGATTTTATAAAGTCTGAAATTGAGTATAACTTTTTTCACTGTTTGAAACTGTCCATTACTGCACATGGATCTGTTCACAATAGTATTAGTCCAGTCTTCACAGTGACAATACTCTTCTTTGTATCGTATGGCACTAGCACTGTGTTAAATGGGACAGACTTTAAATAGATCTAGCAATTGAAGACTGGGCAGCAGCAGAAATGTATTCCAGCACTACCTACAACCTCATGGCCCAGCATATCCTCCACTCAAATATTACCATCAAGTCAGGAGATCAACCCTGGTTCAGTGTACAGTGCAGTAGGGCATGGCAGGAGCAGCATCAGACATACCTAAAAATGTCAACCTAGTGAAGCTACTAAACAGGATTACTTGCATGCCAACAGCATAAGCAGTAAGTGATCCCACAAATGCAACAGATCAGATCTAAATTCTGCGGTCCTGCCACATCCAGTTGTGAATAGAGGGTGACGCTCCACCAATAGCCCCATCCTCAGTGATGGAAGACGTGTTGTCAGTGCAAAACATGATGCTGGAGCATTCACAGCAATCTTCAGCCAGAAGTACCAAGTGGATGATCCATCTCCACCTCCTTCAGTGGCCTTTGCCATCACAGGTACCAGTCTTCAGCCAATTCGATCCACTCAACATGATAAACTGTTGGAGGCAAATACCTCCTGGATATTGCATTAATTTCTTTTTCCTTCCCTCTTAATCATTTATCTATATTTGTTTACAGTCATCCCTCAAGACTGCAGTCAACAGAAAATCTTCTGCCTATGTCTGTGGAGGATTTTGGCGAATTGGAGCGCCACTTAAGTCCTTCAGACATTGACACAGTGGTAAGTTTTTAATAAGAATGGCTAGATTTGTTTGTTGCATTCAATAATATGCATCGTTTACTATACATCAATTATTTGTTCTTAACAATAGTGATTATGTAGTAAATTCAAGCAGAACTTGTCACCTAATTTTCTATAGATGAAACTTATTTTTATGCTAATAATTTTAAAGTGGGTGGAACTAATATAGAAACGTAAACTAACTTAATATGGGACTAGTGGCAAGTTGCATTTATCTAAACTCTAATTTATACATTTCTTTCTCTCACCCCACCATCACTGTTGCCCAGAACAATTCTGAAATTAGCCTTTGTCTCAATGTTCTGCTCTTGAAGGGTGAAGAAATTCCAGTTTCCATTTTTTTGTCCTCAATCTTGCATGCTTCAAAAATATAATTTCTCAACAAGCTATCTCCCTCCAATGACTTGCATCCTAGGATTTTTAAAGTTGCAGCTGCAGTGAATGCATTGTGAATTCTAGAATTCTTTGATTCTAGAACAGTTCAAGAGTTGAAAGGAAGAGCTCCCTGCTCTTCTTATACTACTCCCCCCTCCTCTTCCTGGGGTAATTTTTACTTAACCCAGCGATCTTGCTCCTATTTTGAAGTCTCCAGACCAGTTCCCTAATCTGGGGCTGTGTGTACAACCAGTGGCCACAGCTCCTAATAGTACAGTTCGTATTGAAGAGCAGGCCACCTCTAATTAGCCAGATGACATCCCTGCAGAAACAGCTGATCAGCCACATGGTTCTTAAGTGCCTGATCTGACTTTAAACCATGCTCAGGCTCTTAAGATTAATTAGTTTGAAACAACGACTACTTCTGATGAAGGACAATAAGAATTATAAATAATTTTAAATATTGCTCCATAAAAACAAATGCCTTTTTAATTGTCAGTGAACTAATTCTGTCTTTCAATACTAATTTTGTTTTTTTTTTAAAAAAAGATGTGTTCAGCCTATCCAAATTAACCAAGAGTGGTCTTCATAGCTGTGGATCCGCAAGTTGTGACGTTGTTGTTTGGAAGCTTCATTGTAAATAATGACATTTTGTTAAACATTTTAAAAGTTAAGTAGCTACTGCATGTAATGTTTTAGTTACATTGAGTATTTGTATCACTTTCATTTTCTTGAACTCATTTCCATACAAATAAATTTTGGCTGTTCAATTACCAAGATGTTTGGGTTTTTTCCTTAAAGTAAACCTACCCAATTCCCCTTGTTTTTCAAGACTTGAAAGATGGCTCTTGAGTTTGCAGTTCTCATCAATCTCTCCTCCTGCTCAACTTTACCCTCAGTTGCCCATTAGGACCTTTGTGCTTTCTCCTCTGTTTTATTGTTCATGCCAACTTTGGTTCTAATAAGTACACTTTAGATTAAATTCAGAACTTGAGTAGTTACTTGGTTGCTTGTAAAAGGGCCCACTGGCAATTTGCGAGTCTGTCTGTCCCATCCCATCCCATCAAAATTAACTGTCAAACATTGTTTACCATCCTTAAGACTGCTTATCATCTCACTCATTGTCATCTGCTTATTTGTTAGTGAAAGCTTCGTTGGACCCTTCAGCCTTGATTATTCCAGTATTCCATGTCAGCTTCCCTGTTCCAATCCTCCCCCAAAAGAATTACTTGTATTGCAGCTCACATCAAGTTGTCCTGCCATCATTCTTGTTCACTGATCTAACTCCTTATCCTAATGAGCTCCTGGTCTTCCAATACCAAATTAAAAATTGAGCTCCTATTCTGATCTTTCATTCTGTGTAACCAGCTTCAGTCCATTAAGAATACTAGCTTCCTCCAACTCGTGTGCGTTTTCCACTTCAACTAGTGGCAGCTGTACCCTTCAAGTCCTTAGTTTTAAATCTGACATGCATCTGTTTATCATTGATCTTTAGGGCACTTAAATTTATCTTTCTGCCCAGTTTTCAGGTCATATGTCTGAATACCTCCTTAATCCAACATCAATTTTGACTCAAAATGCTGTTAGGTGTCTTAAGATGTTTCCCTATGCTAAAAATGCTACATAATGCAACAATGCCCTTTATGTAGATACAGTACCAGAATACTCTTATGGAACAGGTTCAGTTTTGATGTAAATGGATAGTTACATTAATTGTCCTATTGTGTTTCTACAACACAACTTGGAAATGTTCAAGCAAGTGATATTGTCACGTTTTACTGATATTGAACAATTCTTTGAGGATTTGTGGCACTGACAGAACATTTAACATCGTGACTATTTCAAAAAAGTCTGGGATTACCACACTAAGTGACAACAGATTCAAAGTAATAAGCAGTGAAACCATGGCCTTTCAATATGCCAACCACAGCACACGATGTCATGTCCATGTTGCATCTCAAACAAGTCAGCACAAAGTAAAACAACTGTCACCATTACTTGCTTGAATGTGAAAAAAATTTTCATCCTGTTTTCTAAGACCTGTTTGGTTTACCGCACTTCACTGTTCATACCTTATATCTATTAATAGTGGGGGTTCATTTTCAATTTGATGTTATCTGAATGATAGTTTTGTATTAAATGGAAAAATCAACCAGTAGGATAGAAGCAATCCAAATGTGAATTGCACTGCAGCAGACAGAGAACATTAATGTGATCAGCTTTGTGTTCTACCACAGTCCTTGTGTTTGTAATATTAGTACTTAGAACATATTGTAACAATAACAGAAACAAAAATAGCCCCTCAAGCCTGCTACCACCATTCAATTTAATCATGGCCGCTTATCCCATTCCCACTTCCTCTCCATATCCTTTGATCCCTTTAGCTTCAAGGGTCACATCTCGCTCCCTCTTGAATATATCTTAACAAACTGGTCCCAATATTTTCCTGTAGGAGAGACTTCCACATGTTCATAACTCTCTGGGTAAAGAAATGCTTCCTCATCTCAGTCGAATACCTTACCCCTTATTCTTAGACTGTGACCTCTCATTCCAGACTACCCCAACATCAGGAACATTCTTGCTGCAACTAATGCATCCAGTCCCATCAGGATTTTACATTAGATGCCCTCCTCATTCTAGTAAATTCTGGCGAGTACAAGCCCAGTTGTCCAGTTTTTCTTCTGGTCAGTCCTGCCATCCTAGGAATCAGTATAGCAAACCTTCACTGGACTCCCTCAATAGTAAGAATCTCCTTCCTCAATAGGAGACCAAAACAACACAATTCTCAAGGTGTGGCCTCATCAAGGCCCTGTATAACTGCAAGACATCCTTAATCCAATACTGAAATACTCTCCCTATGACAGCCAGCATGCTGTTAGCTTTCTTTTCCATCTGCTGCACCTGCATGGAAACCTTCAGCGACTGTTCCACCATGACACCCAGGTCTTTCTAAAGCTGCCACCATTCAGATAATAATCTGCCTTCCTGTTTTTTTTTTTGCGACCAAAGTGGATGAACTCGCATTATTCCACATTATATTGTATTTGCCCACTCAGCCAGTCTGTCCAAGTCTTGCAACCTCTTAGGATCCTTCTTACAGCACACACTGCCACCCAGCTTAGTGTCATCTGCAAATTTGGAGATATTGCATTCAATTCCTTCATTCAAATTGTTAGTTTGTATTGTGAACAGCTAGGGTCCCAGCACTGAACCCTGCAGTACCCCACTTGTCACCACCTGCCACTCTGAAAAAGACATTATCTCTGATAACATAAGCTTTAGTTTTGCTCACTAATTTGTTGTGGAACTTTTATCAAAAGCCTTTTGAAAGTCCAGATACATAACATCTATTCAAAGTTTGGGTGAAGATTTGTAGCTCGGGTGCTCGTTGTTGTGGTTCTGTTCGCCGAGCTGAAAATTTTTGTTGCAAACGTTTCGTCCCCTGTCAGGTGACATCCTCAGTGCTTGGGAGCCTCCTGTGAAGCGCTTCTGTGGTGTTTCCTCCGGCATTTATAGTGGCCTGTCCCTGCCGCTTCCAGTTGTCAGTTTCAGCTGTCCGCTGTAGTGGCCGGTATATTGGGTCCAGGTCGATGTGTTTGTTGATGGAGTTTGTGGATGAGTGCCATGCTCCTAGGAATTCCCTGGCTGTTCTTTGTTTCGCTTGCCCTATAATGGTAGTGTTGTCCCACTCGAATTCATGTTGCTTGTCGTCTGCGTGTATGGCTACTA